>NW_005871201.1:1220642-1286830 GCF_000147115.1 Myotis lucifugus | reverse complement strand
CCCTGGCTGCTCTTCAGGTCAAACTACGGCCCGCGGCCACATGCAAATACAAATATGTATTTGTTCACGTTTTGTTTTTTTACTTCAAAATAAGATATGTGCAGTGTGCACAGGAATTTGTTCATAGTTTTTTTTAAACTATAGTCCGGCCCTTCAACGGTCTGAGGGACAGTGAACTGGCCCCCTGTTTAAAAAGTTTGAGGACCCCTGCTCTAAGACATCAATAGATATTCAGAAACATATGACTATCAGTTTCAACAGTGACTCTGCTGCTGGTGGGTTTGGGCAACTATGCTACTTCTTAATGTTTCTTAGTTTGATACCATACAACAAAGTAGCTCCCATTACTGACAATTAGAATGTCTTGGGCAAGTAACCAAGTTCTCTGTAAGACAAAGACCAATACAGCATGATGGACGCACAGAATGTGGAGTAGCAGCAGTTGTCGTGTGTTTTGACGTCAGCTGTGATTTTCCTTCTGTCCTCCATATGTTAAAATGAAAACTGTGCACATATGGTCTGTATACCATAAGAAGGTTTTGTGGGGATACTAGTCTTATTTCTTTTCCTTATCTATCTCTCTTCCTAGCCTATAAGCATGGCTAGTTGAATTTTTAAGTTTAATACACATGCAGTATACTCCAATATACAACACTTAAAAAAGAGAGACATGCAAAAAAGTTCTTATCTTTACACTACCATTGGGTAAACAGAAAATAAATAAGGAACCTTATTACCAATGAAATTTACTACAAAGAACATGTAAAACACTCCAATATCAGCAGAATTTTCAGGGTAAACAGATGAAAGTTTCAAGAATGTTTATAATGAATTGCCTCAAGAAGCAATGAATTATTTTCAAATTATTCAGGTAGAGGTCATTTTTTTCCAAGAGTTTCTTACATGAATATGGAAAATATGTTTCAAATCAATTCTGTAAACATTCATCAAATGTATATTCTGTTCAGAAGTTTATTAAAAACATTTTCCCTCTGGTTGGAAAGATGGGTATAATTTCAGCAGCTGGGGTGATGAGGCAAAAGTTATTTCAAGTGATCAGATTAACAAGAAGGAAATAATTTTGGGAAGGGTAGTTTCCTGATTAAAAATGATTAAATATGGGGAGAGAAACAATCCTTGAAAAATAGATTTGGAGCAGGTCTTGAAGTCAGCATGAAATTTGGTCTTAATTCTTATTTGAAGAATAGTCCTTGAAGGTTTTGAATTACATGATCAAGTTAGTATTTATGGAGATCATTCTGACCACAGCCATAGTTTTGTAGCAGAAATACTGGAAGTGAAGAGAATGGTAAGGAGGCCATTTTTGAAATTCAAATACAAATGATAAGGAGGTAGGAAGAAAATAGAAGGAAAGAGCATGGGCCATTTGAGGGAGACTTTTACAACACGGGCTACTGATTCCAAAGGATGTTAAATCATAGCGTAAGATTTTTTAAGCAGCAGTAACAGGATATAGGAATATACAATGAATCATAGTTTATTTGTTTTTAATTCTGAAGTTGAGGAGGAGAAATTTTAAGATGTTTTCAGCCTTTGCGCTTAATATATTCTCCAGTTCAGGGAACAATGAACACGAAAGAGCTTATTAGCCAGAAAACAAACAAAGAAACAAGGCAGCTAATGAAAATGCTAAATATTTTATCCTTTAGCCTCGGGTAATTTGTGTCTTTTAAATAAATATTTATATTATGAGAAACTTGCAAGTTTCTAATTTTTACTAATCTGCTTTAATGTGGGGGCTAATTTATGGAGGTCTATAACATGACTCTACATATCTGCTTATACTAACCTGGACAACTTCATACATTTAAAGATGTGTCTTTGGGTAGGTAAGGATTATTTTGATTTAGCAGTTTAATCATGTAGGTGATGTAGTTTGGGCATATTTTTTACCTTTCCACTCTCCTTTTTCCTTCCTTTGTATAATCTGATATGCTCTCCCATAAACTTTCATTCCAACGCTTCTCCTGAATTATGTTATTATTTTACTCTTTGTTGTATCTTAAATAGTAGCTATTTCCAAAGCAGAAGTAGGTGACTTATTTGGTCTCTATATGTTTTCAAGATGTAATCTCCAGTCGCTATCAGGATGTGTTCAGGTTTCCTGGTAATGCCACGATCTATGGTATTTGTTTTAGATAGTGCCACTGCCTTATGTTTTCTTACTGCTCTGTGGACATTCCTCAGAAGTAATCCACATCATATTATATTGTAATGTGTGTTTTTGTGGTTTTTTATTTAATCAGGACAGTGAATTTTTGACAGATGAGACTACACTTTATTCATCTTTTAAGTCAGTGTGTGGCGTGAGTGAGTTGGAGCTTAGTAAATTAGTCTTAATAAATGAGCAAATGTTTTTATTCTATTAAATATTCTTTCACTCTGCAAAAGCTCACGCTCACCTTTCATTGCAAGCTCACTTGTATATATTTTGGTAAATCAACTTTATTTTACTGCAACTTGGTACAATTAGCAATTATTCCAATCTTTTTTTCTAATACATTTAAGTATTCTAACTCCTTTGTAAGATTTAGAATATGTTTATAGAATTGTTTTTTATCAATGTGACAATGGCCACTGTGAATTCAGTGTAAGAGCATTTGTTCTCTGAATAATATTTTTAAAAGAAAGCCAACTTAATGAAAAATAAAAATGTGTGGGACATGAATTTTTTTAAAGTGTTGTCTTATAGAAAAAAAATTAGATTGCACAGCTCTTCATTTTACCTAAGGTATTGACTCAATACATATCAATAAAATGATCTAATTGTCTGTATTATACTAACATGTTAACAGCTCCATGGACCTGGAGCTAGCTTTCTAATATGGTAGTTTGAAGTAAAAGGGGAAAAGATAAAATAAGGCTTTGTGCATAGAGATTGAAGAGACAGGGAATGCATCTAAGAAAGGCAGCTTGTTGCTACCACACTGACAGGACATGAGGACCTTCTATGAGGGTGAAGGTCTTCTCCTTAACAGCCTGCGTGGCTCAGTGGTTGAGCATCAGCCTATGAATCAGGAGGTCACAGTTCCATTCCTGATTCCCAATCAGGGCACATGCCAGGGTTGCAGGCTTGATCCCCAGCGTGTGGCATGCAGGAAGCAGCCAATCAATAATTCTCTCTCATCATTGATGTTTATACCTCTCTGCCTCTCTGAAATCAATAAAAATATATAGTTTTTTTAAAAAAAATCCAGGTTCTTTTTACATAACCAAAACTAAGCACTATAACTTTTGAAACAAACTTCATTTTATAATGGTTTAATATTTACAAAAAATGTTACAAAGATAGTACAGAGAGTTTCCATATATCCCAAACACAGTCCCTACTTATTAACATCTTACATAGTTGGTGCATCGGCAAACTAATGAACCGATGCTGATACATTTTCGTTAATTGAGGTCTATACTTTTATTCAGGTCTGCTCAGTTTATTTTACTTAATCTTCTTATTCTGTTCCAGGATCAGGTCCAAAATTTGCATTACCTTAAGTCGTATGTCTCTGGAGGCTTCTCTGGACTGTGACAATTTCTTAGATGTTCCTTGTTTTCAATGGCAGTGTTGATAGTTTTGAGGAAAATCTATATATATAAAAATCTAAGCAACCAAACGACTGGTCAACCAATTGCTATGACGTGCACTGACCACCAGTGGGCAGACGTTCAATGCAGGAGCTTCCCCCATGCTGGTCAGTGCACTCCCACAGCCAACCTCCCGTGGCCAGCCAACCTCCCATGGCCAGCTTCTCCCCCCCCCCCGCCCGATCGGCCTGGATCAGGGGTCCAGCCGGCCAACCTCCTGTGGCCCCTTCCCCCAGCTGGCTGTCCACCCCCCTCAATCAGCCCCAATTATGGGCCAGGCTGAGGGACCCCACCCGTGCATGAATTCGTGCACCAGGCCTCTAGTATTATATAAAGTGTCTTTCAATTAGGGTTTGTTTGATATTTTTATTATGGTTAGATAGGAGTTGTGAGATTTGGGGAAGACCACCTTGGAGGTAAGACACCATCCATTCTCTGATGGTTCCCTCCTATCAAGGGTATATGCTGTGACTATGACATCCCTGATGATGTTGACCTTGATCTCCAAGCAGCAGCAGTGTTTTCCATGTTTCTCCACGTTAAAGTTTATTTTTCCTCCCTTTCCAAGCGGTCTTCTCTGAAAGGATGTTGCTATGTGCAGCTGACACTAATTGGGGTGGAAAGTCATGTTCCGTCTTTTTGGGGGAGAATTATTTGGAATTCTTCTGCAAAGGAGATTTCACTCTTCTCTTGCATTCAGTGTTTGACCCAATCATGTATTTATATTATTCAGAACTCATGGATATTTACTTTATACTTTGGATTATAATCCACTGCTATGTTATTTATTTTATTGCTTAAATTCTTCTAGTTTGGGCCATTGGGAGATCATGGAAAATCACATGAGAAACCAAAATCTAGGCACTGGGTGTGCTCATTGCTACTGGGGGTGCATTATCAGTACTTTTATAAAGTGACCTCAAAAAGTTTCATCAAACTAGGTAAGTCCTTAGAACATGTTACCCATAGGATCAAGTCCAAACGTCATTAAACTGGGTATGCAAGATTTTATTTGTTCCCCAGTATTTTTTTCTTAATAGGACCCCTAAATATGAACTGTATCTGGACATCAACAATAAGTCCTACATTTCTAAGCCCCCTTGCATGTAGATGTGGCCATATATGACAGTTACTTCAGATGGATGACGTTGATGTCTTTAAGTATATCTCTCTGGTCCTTAAATGGAGGAGGCATGCTACAATGTGAATATGGGGGGACCCAGAGTAGCTGTGTTAAGTATGAGACCAGGACACAAGGAATCAGTTCCTGCTCTTCATGTCATCACCATAGGAGGCCTAGGGGGCCAACACTTAAAAATGAGAGGCATACAATTCTTTTTTTTAATCACCTTTTGTTATCTGGGGTTTCCTGCCACTCAAATCTAATTCTAATTATATTTGGTATAATAGATATTTTATGATATGAATCTTTAATACCTCTTGACCTGTTGCCCACAGCTTCCCACTTTAGATCATTATGTGATTCAGCTACTTACATCTAATTAAATAAAGATTTATTAAATGCCTCCTGTGAGCTTAGTTCTGTAGTAGGAGCTAGAAAGAAACTTAAAAATCAACAAGGAAATGCGGACACATTTGTAATACCTTAACCAATAAAGAAATTTAAAAATAAATGTAAAAAAATAAATCAACAAGGTAAAAAGAGTCTCTGACCTACTGAGGCTGTATTCTAGTCATGTACTAGGAAGGACGTTACCTGAGCACACAATTCACTTCTTTTGTCATGTTTGTATACATGCTTCTCCTTTGAGATGCCCTTCACTTTTAGTGGTCTGCATGGACATCTAATTGTTTGTTAAGACTCAGCTGAAGCACCATCACCTCCTCAGGGAAGTCTTCCCTGATTTCTCCAGGAAGTCTTAGTCACCCCATCTTTGCTCCTGAAATGTCTCCTATAAACCTTCAGTCTCAATATTAAGTAACATTATTTATCCTTTAAACACTGGAATCGCACTTGGCCCACTGTGATGCTTCTACTGTGGGAGGCACATCCACACTGAGAGGAAAGAACCTGAGCATCTCTGAGGCAGGTCATGCACACAGGGCAGCATGGAGACCTACAGGGTGCCAATGCCTGGAGTCCACTAAACCTTTCAAATGCTTGTTTTCTCTCTCTCTCTCTTCCTTTCTCCCCATTCTCTCTCTCTCTCTCTCTCTCTCTCTCTCTCTCTCTCTCTCTCTCTCTCTCTCTCTCTCTCTCTCTCTCTCTCTCCCTCTCTTTCTCTCTCTCCTCCCTCCCTCCCTTTTTTCCTTCCTTCCTTCCTTCCTTCCTTCCTTCCTTCCTTCCTTCCTTCCTTCCTTCCTTCCTTCCATTCTTTCTTCTTTCCTGTATCTGTCTATCTTCCCAAGGCTAGTTGAATTTTTAAGTTTAATACACACGCGGTATACTCTAATTTAGAGCTGTGTATAACCCAACTAATCTACATGTTTCTCACCACCACAACAACCAAATCTCTTTTGGGTCGCTTTTACCACTGGGACGTTACATTATTGTGTGATGATTTCACAGTTCTTGTTTGGGTGGAGGTGCTCTCATAGCAATAAGTGTAAAAGATTAATTTCTCAGACAAGGACACAGTGCCAAGGACATTTTAAATGCTAATATTAAGAGTAATACTGCATAAGGCTCACAGAAGAAGTGTATTGTGCATTGACCATGTTGTGTGTTGATCATGTTTTAAGACCTTGAAATTAAGGAAAATGTGCCTCAGGCAGGGTGGATACTTAGTAAATATTTGAAGAATTGATTGACTATAAAAGTGGCCTTTTTAAAAAGCAGGCTGAACACTCAGATAAAATTATAGCGAATGAAATGAGGATAAAACCATTTGTTCCCCAGCCATGGCTGTTTGGACTGTTGAAAGGCTTCAACCTGGAGGCAAACACTTGGCCTTGTGAACATTGTGCATCGTTCACTATTCCTAGAACACGGCACCCTGGCATTCTCTGAATGTCTCAAAGTTAGTCAATGTCCATTATAACCGCCCTTTCTTTGGTTAGTGAAGTTATATTACTGGTTAATACTGAGTCACTGATCTGATGTAGAAACACCTGACCTTTAATGAGATGCGTGAAAATGTCAGTCTTCCCATCGAGGCTGCCCTCCGTACTGAAGCCGAGCAGTGCTGTGATTGCTAGCATCTCATCGGATCTTTCTCTTTTTCTTATTTTTTTTAATTTCTTTATTGATTAAGGTATTACATATGTGTCCTTATCCCACCATAACCCCCCCCAACCTCCCCAACTCATGCCCTCACCCCCCTGTTGTCTGTGTCCATTAGTTAGGCTTATATGCATGCATACAAGTCCTTTGGTTGATCTTTCCCCCTTACCCCCACCCTCCCCTACCTTCCCTCTGGGGTTTGACAGTCTGATCGATGCTTCTCTGTTTCTGGACCTGTTTTTGTTAATTAGTTTATGTTGTTCTTTATATTCCATAAATGAGTGAGATCATGTGATATTTGTCTCTCTCTAACTGGCTTACTTCACTTAGCATAATGCTCTCCAGATCCATCCATGCTAGTGCAAATCATAAGAATTCCTTCTTTTTTTACCACAGCATAGTATTCCATTGTATAGATGTACCAAAGTTTTTTAATCCATTCATCTGCTGATGGGCACTTAGGCTGTTTCCAAATCTTAGCTATGGTGAATTGTGCTGCTATGAACATAGGGGTACATATATCCTTTCTGATTGGTGTTTCTAGTTTCTTGGGATATATTCCTAGAAGTGGGATCACTGGGTCAAATGGAAGTTCCATTTTTAGTTTTTTGAGGAAACTATACTGTTCTCCACAGTGGCTGCACCAGTCTGCATTCCCACCAGCAGTGCAGGAGGGTTCCCCTTTCTCCACATCCTCGCCAGCACTTGTCATTTGTTGATTTGTTGATGATAGCCATTCTGACAGGAGAGAGTTGGTACCGCATTGTCATTCTGATTTGCATCTCTCGGATGATTATTAACTTTGAGTGTGTTTTCATTTGTCTCTTGGCCTTCCTTCTGTCTTCTTTTGAAAAGTTTCTATTTAGGTCCATTGCCCATTTTTTTGGTTAGGTTGTTTATCTTCCTTTTGCTTACAATGGAGTCAAGACAGTCTCTTCAATAAATGGTGCTGGGAAAATTGGACAGATACATGCAAAAAAATGAAACTAGACCACCAACTTACACCATTCACAAAAATAAACTCAAAATGGATAAAGGACTTAAACATAAGCTGAGAAACCATAAAAATACTAGAGGAATCCACAGGCAGCAAAATAGCAGACATATGCCGAAGCAATTTCTTCACTGATACTGCTCCTAGGGCAATGGAAACTAAAGAGAAAATAAACAAATGGGAATACATCAAAATAAAAAGCTTCTGCACAGCAAAAGAAACCAGCAACAAAACAACAAGAAGACCCACTACATAGGAGAACATATTTGCCAATGTTATCACCGATAAGGGTTTAATCTCCAACATTTACAGGGAACTCTTTTTCTTATTCTTTCACAAAAGACAATGCACAACGTTGATTATAGAAACAGAGGTAGTGCTAATATTTGAGGAAAAGTTGGTCATCTAGCTTCTATAATTTAAATTATAAAAAGGCTAAAATTATGAACAAAGAGAATAATTTTGATAAAACAGGCGACATCATCTGACTCCCTGTGGCTTTCAAAGTAGGACAGGGCGCCTTGGCCTGGAGTGCTTCTGTAGTCCAACTTGGAGGTGAAGACAGATAAGATGACCTTGAGGGGAGCATTTCCAAGTCATCATCATCATAGGACCCTCAAGAGGCAGCAGTCCTCCTCCCTGCCAAAAGCCTGTACAGTATGCTTTCTAAAAAATAAGATTAGAGTTCATTGATTTCCGTGTCCTGTAAGTTTTCAGTGTTTTGGCTTATGATGGTTTACCTTTCTTCACACAGTGTTTGTATACCCCCCCTCCCTTCAGTTACCCTCAAAACCTATACAATTAAAATAAGATTTTGGCACGTTCTGATAGGATACAGTTTTCTGGGAACATAAAGGAATACTGTATGTTTTTTTAAATCAGGAATTAAATATTGGTAATGATTTTTAACATGGAATTATAATAGCTAGAAAATGCTTACCATTATAAACATTCAAATATCAATGTGGCAATTTGAGGAGTTGGTGCACGATTTTTAGTTAAAAAAAGGAATTTCCAAACATTGATCTAATACTAGTGCTTAGAGCTTGTCTTCTCCCCTCCTTCTATAGAGTCCTAAAAAGCCTTCTTCACAACCTTCACCCTTTCATCAGAAAGTCTATGTCTGGCCCTGGCCTGTTGCTCAGTGATTAGAGTACCAGCCCGTCGACTGAAAGATTGCAGGTTCAATACCTGGTACCTAGGTTGCGGGCTTGTCCCCAGCCCTGACCGGTCTATGTGTCTCTCTCATCAATGTTTCTCTCTGCATCTCCTCCCCTCCCTTCCACTTTCCAAAAATCAATGGGCAAAATATCCTCCAGTGGGGATTAACAACAACAAGAAAAAAAGTCTATGTCTTTCCTTCCGACTATTACAGGGAGCTCCTTCATTTTCTCTCTGTAGGGTTGAAATGTCTCTTACTAATACATGTGTTTCTCTATGGTGGATATCTTTTGTGAAACACTTTCTGCCGTCACAACTCTCAGTGTGCCTTGGAACCACTTCAGAATCTCAGCAAGAAGCGTGGACGTGGAGTGTCCTCCTTCTTTTCCCGCCCAGTCCTAGCCCTCAGCTGCTGCTATGGCAACAGTTGTAGAGGGAACCATGCTCAGACTGGGGCCAGATGGCCCGAGTGGGCGCCAGGGTTAGCGTCTGTGGTGCAGGGATGAACTGAACTTGGCTGTGTCCCTGTCCAATAGACAGGCAGGTGGAGAGGGAAGGGAAAGGGCAGAAACCATGGGGCATCGCTAAGCTGAGCAGGTGTTCACCTGAGCATGGTACATGTTCATGTGAAATTTAGATGTCCTACTTAGTTTTTTAAAATTGATGTAAACATGCTAATAGCTATGCTCGCTTATAGAAACACATTCTCTTCTAATTGAATCACTATGAAACGTTTTCTCTAAAAAGTCCATTAGATAACATTTTAAGCTCACAGCTAATAATCTCCTGAATCCTCTTATTAACAGTATATATTTTGTTATTTTGATGGAGACTGTTGGACTATTATTTTCATTAAGAAATGTTACCATTAGATAACATTTTAAGGTACATGTCAAATCACTATGTTGTGCACCTGAAACTAATATAATATTGTATGTCAACTATACTAAAAATAAATTTTTGAAAAAGAAAATTCACCATTAGTTTGTAATTTTGTAGCTGCTAAGTGTATTACATTTTCTGTTATAATGATTTTAAAGGTTTTCTTTAGCATTAATAAGGATTTTCTATTCTCAATGAGTTTTTATGACATAATAATCAAGATTTATATTAAATAAATGGAAAAGAAGAGTAACTATTGATTCAGTAATAAAACAGATCTCTACACGGAACTGACTTCTTTTTAAAATTTATCTTTATTGTTGAAAGTATTACAGCTCTCCCCTTTTTATCCCCATTGACCCCCTCTATCCCCCACCTGCTCCCCATTCCCAGCCTTCAGTTTATTTTGTTCATTAGATTCCGCATATAAGTGGACTCATGTCATACTATGCAGCTACAAGAAAGAAGGATATCTTACCCTTTGAGATAGCATGGTGGGACCTGGAGAGTATTATGCTAAGTGAAATAAGCCAGTCAGAGAAAGACAAGTATTGCCCTAACCGGTTTGGCTCAGTGGATAGAGCATCAGACTGCGGACTGAAAGGTCCCAGGTTCGATTCTAGTCAAGAGCATGTACCTTGGTTGTGGGAACATACCCAGTGGGGAGTGTGCAGGAGGCAGCTGATTGATGTTTCACTCTCATAAATGTTTCTAACTATCCCTCTCCCTTCCTCTCTGTAAAAAATTAATAAAATATATTTTTTAAAAAGACAAGTATCATAAGAACTGACTTTTAAGCAATTTGTTCTCAATGAGAGATTTTATTGCCTTTCTAACCTATTGATTTTCATCTCTATGCAGACTCCTTTCCCATATGATTACAAAGAAAATTTCAGATATAATACCATTTAGTTTATAAACATTTTAATAAATAACTTAAAATTTGGATTTTAAAATAATAAAATGTTATAAGCCTAACATAAAATATTTCATTTTTATTACATATTCAGTACTCAAATTTTCCCCATTGTCTTCCCTTATTTGTATTTAAAACTTTCTTCTAATCAGAATTGAAATAAAGATGTCCCTTAAATATCTTTTCCTCTAAATCTAGATTTAAAATTAATCAATCTCTCTCTATCTTTGTCTCGTTCTCTCTCCTTCCCTTGTTGTTTATTGTTTTCGGTGTGTGGTTTTTTTTGAGAAACCTACTTATTTGCTTTGAGAGTTTTGAAAGTCTGGAGTTTGCTAAGTTCAAAATGTTCTTTTCACTTGATTTCTTTTACATTGGTAGTGAGATTCAGGTTTTGGGGGCAAGGCTATACTGCAGGTAGTAGTGTGTACTCATCCCAGAAGGAACATAATGTCTCTCTCTTTGTGATCTTAGCAGCCACTACCTAAATCCATTATTTCATGGACGGTTTCAAAGCCATAATTCTAATTCACATACTCTTTATTTATTTATTTTCTGAATGCCTAACATTTAATGAAATACTTTATTGACCTATAATAAAGTTCATATTGGAAAGAAGAGATAAACACTTGATTCTTCCCATTAATTTACTTGTTTGCTCATTTGAACTATTCGGTTTTATTCTCTCATATGCATATGTTTTTTTCTACATGTCTGGCTACCTATCACATGAAATTATTACACATTCTCCCCAAAATCCAAGGAAACTTCACATCTCACTACTTGATGCTGTACTTGTACCTTCTTTCAGGCCTTGGAAATCCTATTCCAATGGGAACTCAGACAGAACATCCTTGTCTTCTGTGAAGCCCATGCCCAGTGTCCCCCACTCTCTGAACTCAAGATGAACTATTCCCTACTTGGCACTTTCTTGAGGCCTTACCTGTGTCAGAATCAATACGGGGCATGCCAGGCTTGTCCAATACGTCCTGAAATACACAGTGGGGGCAGAAATGTGGTATGAGTGGTTTTTTGCAGGTAGTCAGTAACTCTTTTCCCCAGCAAATAGTACAGTTAAGGCTTTAGGGCTAGAACCTATCATGACACCAATCTTGGGACCTTTGAGGTGAGATGTGAAGGCATGTGGTTATCTGATTTTCCTGACATAACTGTGGTCACAAGACTCAGTATCAAATCACAGACTAAGTGAAAATACTTAAACACCAAGCATTGGGATGGATGGAGGAATAGAAGTAGCTATGATATTTTTTATCATATATACAGGGTTCTGGGTATGTTTTCTCAGATTCCATGGCAACCCATCCCTTTTCCAGCACAATATGACTGAAACCTTTGGAATTTCTGAATGGCTACAATTTTCCCAGTGTGACAATTATTAAAACAGGTTTTAAAGATTGTTTTTTTATGAATTCTTATAGCCCTTGATAGCATTTTAACATTTTATGATAACATGGAAATACCATATATATTTTAAAGCAATATCACTCACAAATCAATGAAAGAACAAATGACATATGCTATTATTTTTGTATTGCAACAGAATATAAACAGTTCCTGTCCTTTGGTTGATATGAATTTCTGTAACATGGAAAAATTAAATATTTTTGTCCAATGTTCCTCAATGCAAAGTATTTGTCATTTAACAAATATTTATTGAGCTACTATTAAGTGCCTTTTAGTGGTTAAGTACTTTTAGTGGTTAAGTACAGTGAAAAAATAGAAAAAATCCATTATAAATTTTTATATTAATAGAAAGACATGTAGAAATAAACATAACATATAAATTACATGTTATGCAATTAAAAGTTTTATGTAACAAATTCCAATGCAGGGCAAGAGAATCAGGAGGATAGGAACAGTAAGAGGGGTTGGGAAGTGTTGGGAGAAGGCAGTTTTTAGTAATAAACCAGATGGTCAGAGAGGGCTCACTGAAATGTAAAATTTGAGCCATGGATTTTACAAGGAATAATGGCAGGTGTTGGTGTTATGTCCTGTATGCATTTACCCAAATTTAGACAATTCTTATTCAACAATGTCCCATACTCTCCAGGTAAAATTATATATTTACAGTGTTGTCCAGCTTCTCATAACTGTGAAAATCACTTTTATCAATTAAAAATAGCAAAAATTAAGACAATATTTCAATTTCAAGACCTGTGTGTCTTCTCTATCACCCAGCCAAGTGGATCAGGCTGTGACCTTATTATCCAGGCTTCCAAGAATAATTCACCCACGTGGTACACATGTCAGTCTCGCATTTTCTAAGAACTTGGCCTGAATATGTTGATTTTATGTACCTATGCAGATATAGTCATATGAAAGAAATAATTTTGCTAAGTTTGTAATGCAATTTCTTCAAACCTGATTAGGTAACATACTAGTTCATAATAATATTCCTGGGATTACTCGAAAATATAAAAATATGTTTAATCATAGAACTTAAAACAAGAACATTATTTTGCCTATTTTCCTAGCAGTCATAAAAATCAGAAAATGCCCTTGTATATGCACATCTTTTAAAGTGACTTATGACCATGGATTTTCATGGTCGTGATGCTCACATTAGGCAAAGCCATGATAGAATATGCCTTTTAATTGTGAAACAGCCTGCCTCTATCACAGAGAGTGAAGGGGCCA
This sequence comes from Myotis lucifugus, assembly GCF_000147115.1. NCBI lineage: Eukaryota > Metazoa > Chordata > Mammalia > Chiroptera > Vespertilionidae > Myotis > Myotis lucifugus. The sequence goes on along the minus strand of NW_005871201.1, from coordinate 1,273,435 downwards.
CATGGATGCAACCAAAATAACACATAGAGATGATTCCACACAGTATCCATCCTCTTACTGGACTTTTGAATGTACAGTGCTCTTGTCAAAAATGTACATGTTGAACAAGCATATTTTTAAGAAAGCCCGAGTATGAGTCGCCACATAAAACTTTCAACCTCATATAAACTCACCAAGTGCAGAGCACAGCAAAAAGCATGTGCTCACCATTTTCAGATGCTTAAATAGCTACCGATTTTATGTACTAGATGTTCAGTCTAAGTGGATGAATCAGACACAGTTTTCAGTACCCACAGTGATTGTTGACAGTGACCTAGAGTTCTTAACGTAGTGACACCGCTGTTTTGGCCTTAGAATGTTTCAGGTTTTCTTATATCCTTTACAGTTGTGCAGCCTAAGAGAGCAAGAAACAATTACTGATAAAGGGAATGCAAGGCACTTGATGAATTGCAGACCACTTGTGGGAACAGAAGAAATACTCATTAGAATCAAGAAGCAGAGACTGAATTTTAAACACCTGGCCTATAGGTATATCTGCTTTAGCAACAGAAATGAATGGTTTCATTACTATTATTGGCTTCATATATGAAGATTTATATGAATTATCTCTTCATTTTAAAAACTCATAAAAATTTTAAAAATATATATTCATTTCCTCTATAATTACTTATAATACTAGAGGCCCGTTGCATGAAGAGATTTGTGCAATAGGCCTTCCCTTCCCCTGGCTGCCGGCACCGGTTTTCCTCCGGCACCTGGGACCCAGGCCTTTGCTCCGGCCGGACGCTTCAGTCTTCGCTCCACTGCTTCTCCCCTACGTATGCAAATTAACCGCCATCTTTTTTGGGTTAATTTGCATATTCTCCTGATTGGCTGGTGGGTGAGCATAGTGGAGGGGCGGTTAATTTACATGTTTGTCTATTATTCCGTAAGATATACCTTTACAACACTTCCAAAATATTTCACTTAAATTACACATTGCCCTAACCAGTTTGGCTCAGTGGATGGAGCGTTGGCCTGCGGACTGAAAGGTCCCAGGTTTGATTCCAGTCAAGGGCATGTATCTTGGTTGCAGGAACATCCCCAGTAGGGAGTGTGCAGGAGGCAGCTGGTCGATTTTTCTCTCTCATTGATGTTTCTAACTCTCTATCCCTCTCCCTTCCTCTCTGTAAAAAATCAATAAAAATATATTTAAAAAATATCATTAAATTACACATTAAAGATTTTAAGAAACTATTACACAAATTTGGGGAATTTAAAAAGCAGAAATTATTTGTAATGATTCAAACAAGTGGAAAACATTTTTCTTTCTTTTTTTAAATCTTTATTGTGATAAGTATTACATGTCCCTTTTTTCCCATTGACCCTTTATAGCTTGCCCCCCCACACTCCACTCAAGGCCTCCACCACCCTATTGTCTATGTCCATGGGTTATGCATACATGCACACAAGTTCTTTGGATGATCTCTTCCCTCCCACTCCCGCCTTCCCTCTGAGATTCCACACTGTGAACCTTTTAATAGCACTCAAAGAACAGCTCTGTTTGTCCTGCTTCTGAGTTTCATCATAATTTTTAATAAGACACGTGATTTCACTTTGTTATTGTTTTATATACTTTCACCATCTTTCTTAGTAATGTCCCAAGATTTTTAATTATGCATCCCCCCCCTCAAAAAAAAGAAAAATCAGAAAACTGGGAAAGAGATAAGAAGAGGAAATGAATGTGGTTTTTATTCAGTGTTTAACACTGAACAAAATACGCCGGAGGAAAAGGAACTGGAATAATGTGTGGGTGGGAGATATTCACATAGCACACAGTCATCACTTATGTGAAGTAAACTAATTCTTTTACAGCCTACATTGAAGGGCAAACCAATCAATTGCTTTTGGATATTTTCCTAGAACAGCTTTATTTTTCCATTAGTAAATGTAATAAGTGATAACATAAGGAAGCTAAGCAGAAGACTACATATCTGAGCGAAGTCTCGCAGGAAATTAGGGCAGATGTATGGGTAATGAGTTTACCCAAATTGAGTTTTGGCCATGACTCAAAAGGCCAGGCCTCTAGGTGCCAAGTTGCCACCTGTGCCCTATATACGGAAGGTGCTCAGACCTGCAGAACAGTTCTTCCCCTAATGATTTCTGGGTCACACTCACCTGAGCTCAGGCACTGAATCAAGACTCACTTCTGGACCAAACCTTGATATTCACCTTGGCTGTGTACATTTTCTAATCTCTTTCTTTAAAACAAAACAAAACAAACAAACCAAAAAAAAAAAACATTATAAAAGTGTAAGTTCTGCCTCAATCAGGACAGATTCAGCCCTTGTTACTGCTGACCCAGAATGACATGTCCAGTCCAGAGAACCCACGCAGCTCCACGTCCAGGGCCCCGGGCCAGTTCTCTCTGCTCCACCAACCTTCGCCCTGGGCTTCCATTATGAAGGTGGCATTATAGTCACCATGTAACTTCTGGAGCACTCACCTTCATGTCCTCCTTTTATAAGGAAGAAGAGGAAGGGCAAATAGTGACCCCCCCCTTCAAGTCACCCCCCTGCCCTTCTTCACGATCTATCCTGGAAGCCCTGGTTCATAGCTTCTGGTAGTATTGTGTTGTCTACTCATACCTATGAGGGAGCATAGCAAACGTAATTTCTAACTAGAAACATTTTTGACACTATCAAAATAATGTTTCTTTAAGGAAGAAAGGGTGAAGGGGGATTGAATAGGCAACCGGGAATTTCTGCCATATTTTATATTTTAAGTTAGATCAGTTATCTAACACTGTTTCAGCAAATAGGTATAGCTAGTAGCCTCTAGATGGCTGTGCCTTAGCTTTGGGACAGTGTGCAGACACCAATAATGTTTAAAGTTTCGTTTGTGTAAGAACAGAAAGGGGATGCCTGGCTGGTTTGGCTCACTGGATAGAGCGTCGGCCTGGGGACTGAAGGTTCCCAGGTTTGATTCCGGTCAACGGCATGTACCTTGGTTGCGGGCACACCCCCAGTGGGGGATGTGCAGGAGGCAGCTGATCGATGCTTCTCTCTCATCGATGCTTCTAACTCTCTATCCCTCTCCCTCTTCTCTGTAAAAAATCAATAAAAAATATATTTTTTAAAAAAAGAACAGAAAGGGGGTTTGCATAATATACAGCTTTAGAAGATTCCAGTCCACAGGGCTGTGGTTGATTAGAAATGCCCTTCAGAATCCCCTGAACTGTCCTAGAGTCATTGATGCCCCTCACTCCAGCCTGTTGCTGTGGAAAGTCTTCTTCTTGATATTTCTTCTTTTGATAGCTCTTAGCAGTGCCACGTCCAGAATTTCTGTTGGAGTTTGAGAGTGGAGTCTGAGAGGGAGGCCTATGGAGTGTCGGCAGCTGCAGAAGCAAAGCCTTTTACATAGGATTGAGGAAATGCCCTGGTCCACGTCGAAGACTTGGACAAACAGATTGTGGGTCTGGAACCCCCTTTCCTGCCATTTGCTGCCACTGCTGCTTGGGAGCCTGCTCACCTCCTGATCCCTGACATCGCAGCTCACAGAAGAGCAGCAAATGTCTGGAATGCTTCCAGCTCCCCCTTTGCCCTTTTGTCCATCTTTCCCAGATTCCTGACACTGGTGGGTTCAGAGTCTAATTTAGCAAATGAATGATAGCAGGACAAGAGAGATGCTGATAGGATAATGCAGGGGTCCTCAAACTTTTTAAACAGGGGGCCAGTTCACTGTCCCTCAGACCATTGGAGGGCTGGACTATAGTTTAAAAAAAAAACTATGAACAAATTCCTATGCACATTGCACATATCTTATTTTGAAGTAAAAAAAACAAAACGGGAACAAATACAATATTTTGAGGACCCCTGGGATAATGGAAGGGAAAATGGAAATAATAACAAATCTAGCCAAGATCCTTTATTGTCTATCAAAAGCTTATCTTCATTTTTCTTGAGGATCTCAATTAATCTTTCCTATAACACTTCACAATAGGTAATGTTATTATCCCCATTTTATAAATAAGGAGACACAGACTGGGAGTAAAGTAACTACTCAAAATTACAGTTCGTAACAGACACAGGTGACTCGGACCCGTGACTCTGCACAGTGATTCTTCTGCAGGGGGGGAGGGAGACACACCAGAAACATCATAACCCTCCTCTCTCTCCCTCAATCAAAATGCACCCACCTCAGTTGATTGGCTTGATGGAAAAGTGGGCGCTTGCGGCAGGAAAATGGAATGGGTGCCTAGGACAGAGCGCAATGTTGCAAAGCCTACCTATCACACACCTGCCTCCTCCAGACAGTTCTCCTCTCACTCCTCATGGCATTTGTCCCTTAAAATCCCAGACGATGTCCTTTTAACATCAGGGGTACATCAGAGTTACCAGTCCTTCCCATTCCTCAGTCCTCCAGACACCAGCCCCACCACGATTTTCAATCCCTGCAGAAATCAATCCTCATTCGTCTCCAAACTCCACCGCCCTCTCGCTGACCCCTCCCAGGTCTGGTCTCCTCTAGTCTGTCACTCTGCACCCAGAGCTTCCTGCATTCCATCTGACACATGAGAAAGTCCAAACAAGGGACAGGTAACTAGGTTGGATGTCACCTGCTGATGTGTTTACAGCGGCTCATTTGAGTTACTTCAGGCTGGTCAGAAATGTATCCTGGAAATAGTATGGAGTAAAATCAGATCTGTTCTCTTGCAAATATGTTTATCTTATTTTTAATTCACCAAATATTTACTATTTTATGAAAAGCTAAAAATACATGTAAAATACTAGGAATATATACATGGAATGTACAGTCCACAGGAGAGGACAGATAAGCAGGCAGTTAGGCCCCAGCGTAAGTGCTGCGATGGAGCTCGAGGTGCTGTGGGAACACGAAGGGGAGGGTTTCCAATACATAAAGGGGCTCTGGGAAGATTTTCCAGAAGAAATAAAGGCTGCCCTGGGACCCAAGTTTGTAAAGGAGTTAGATGAAATTATAGAGAAGGTGACAAAGCTTTTTTTTTTTTAAATGATGAGATATTTTGAAGTAGTTCTACAAAAATAAGTGGTGGTGCAACTATGACTCATTGTGAGCAATATTTATTGTTTTTCTTTGTGAGCTTATTCTAGATGCATAGATATGTCATCCGAAAATGCTGTTTCTGTTTGTGAATATTACAGCTTACCCCCCTTTTCCCTGATAAAGACTAAAACTCTGTTATTAAGTGGAGTAAAAAGCTACTTTGTTTTTCCCAGCTTATATTTTTATGTAAGTATAAAGTGCTGAATAAAGAAAAAAAGGTTTTGCTGAACAATATAATTAAGGCTTCTTTCTGTACATTCTAATTTATAGCTGGTGTCTTCTGTCATTAGGGAAAGATATATCATACATATAGATTATATAGGGTGTCCCAAAAATGTATACATATACTTTGAATAATAAAGACAGTGTTTATTAAAATACATTTCACTTTCAAAATTGAGCTATCAGCTGTTAAAGTGTGTATACATTTTTGGGATGCCCTGTATACAATATAATGTAAATATACACATATGTAATATCCATAAAGGAATACATGAATGCCTGCACTCATTTTTATTATTATATCCTAAGCTTCTATTGCTGTACTCTAGTTTTAGTACAGATGATAGAATTAAAGACAAGGTTTCATGGTAAATTTAAATAGTTAAAAATTAAGAAGATGCTGTTAATGAAGAGCAGGAAATTATCTTTAAATGCAGAATTGCATTGTCTTTATCTAGACAGAGGAATGTTGATTTGATTTAGAATTAAATAGAATCATGCCTTGAAGTAAATTCTGGTGTGCATATTTTATATCATTGTGTAATATAATGAAATAAAAAAGCAAATGTGTCACAGTGAAAGACACATTTGCTTTTTATTTTTCAGCTTTTATTGTGACAAGTAGGATATGAGCTTTCTATTGAAAATAATTGTCCACTTGAATTGCAAAGCACTTAAGCCTTTTTCTATTAACTTCACTGAAAAGAGCTTTTTAAAATACTTTAATAAATTTTTATGAATAATTTGGCAATTATTGGTGTTTGTGCATTTTTATTCTTATACTTCGAAGATAAATATTTTTAAAACTAGGTTTCAATTAAAAATGCAGAGAAGCCAACATGTGTTAATGTGCCTTTTCCCTTATATGATTTATTGCTTTGACTCTGAGTAAAAGCATCGTGAGAGATTTAGCTGAAAGATTTAAGATTAATTTACACTTGTTTCAACAAAATATAAATATAAACCAAAAATTTTCTTTGTATTCAAGATGATCAGGGATGTCCAAGATAAAAAGATACATTACAAATGTGAGAAAACAATAGAAACACACACACACACACACACACACACACACACACACACACCCCACCTCCGAGTATGTCGAAGGTAAAAGCCAGTTGCAGAGTTAGAGAAATTGATCAGGGTAAATGGGAAAGGCACTCACTGGAGTAAAAAGTACCAGCCTTGCTTTTTATATTTATGATGGTTAAGGCATTGATTCTCTTTGGCTTCCATTCTTTCTACCTCTAAAAAAAGAACAAGTTGACGACACCATTGCGGATGAAGGTTGCTGTTAAGAAACTGTATGATTTTAGGAGATGCTTGCTCATTCAGCAGCCTGCCTGGGGCTGTATTGATTATGAACAATGAGTCTACCTTTCAGCGAACACTCACCACCATCAGAGCATGTTCTGTCTCATCCGAGCCTCACAACCCCAGGACACGGGTAGGCTGCCAGGTTCTGAGCTTATTTCTTGTGACTATATTGGTGGCATGGACTTTCAGGTCATAGGTATTTTCACTGCAGCTGAACCGTGTCCCTCTCCCCAGGGGCACCAGTAGCCTAATGATTGACTCCTGAACAGCCTTGCAGTCCCCCCCCCCCAGCTGAAGGATGGGACATCCTCTCAAATTCACCATTTCCTGGGGAAGTTATATTCTTTGATCTTTGTGAAAGGTACACATGCTTTTGAGGGGTAGATGTGTTATCTACTCTTAAGAGAATGCTTTAATGCCACACTAGAAATAATTGTTCTAAAGTCATTTGTGTAAATATAAGTTAAAGGTTTATAATATTCACTTAAATAGTAAACCTCTTAAATATTGACACACTTATATAGAGCCCTACTTGATTTAAATATTAAATGCTAGACTAGTACACAGCTGCCGTACGTACAGGTTAGTACCGCTGAGGAAACACTAGAGCTGATGTCTACTCCTGCTGCCCTTCGTCCGCTGTGTGTTTCTGCTCCTGGTTGGTCTGTGACCTGTAGGCCCGCCCGGTTTTCAGCTACCTCCTGGCTGCCTGCTATGCACAGGAGCCTGCAGCATGTCACCAGGGTAAGGCCCCCTGCTTCTATCCACCCACAGTCCTGTGTTCTCCCTCACCTGGTTGTTTTCTTTCCCAGTAGATGAGACTGTCGTGTGTAATTTTTTCAGGGCTATTTGAATTTTAACATTCCCTTGCTTAAACCAAATTAATCAAGCAGAACAACGGCTCATCTTACATGAGAATGAATGTTCCAGGGATGTGCTGAACTTGACCGCCTGCCATGCTTCAGTACTTAGCATAGGTTCGCCTTACAGGCACGAATGGATGAGTCAGTGACCTTGAACCTCCTCTTTGAAGCAAGTAACACATCAGTTAGCATTAAAATTATCCCTGTTAACAGATTCAAGTGATCTCCCAAAGGCATGCTTTACGGCAACTTTATCTGCGTCTGTAAATGATTTAATTCTAGAATGATGAGAAATGAAACTGTTAAATATAGGAGATGGTTGGAGTATCAGAGTCAGGTGAACAGTGCTGAGGACATTCATTGGTTTTTCCTCTTGTAGATGGGATTCAACTACAAAATTCTAAGCAGTGTTTAAAATGGTTCACTAAATGTTCAGTCATAGCAGATTGATTGAATAAACTTTCACCCACTTATGCAATGAATTAAGAGGCAGATGTTTTAGGTATATTAGCAATTAGAACCCATACGTATTATTGAATGAAAGACTATTTACAAAAATGGAAGCATTGATTTCACCACTAAAAAATATTTTTTTCTTAGGTTGCACACGGGAGCTTTTCCTGTCCCCTTCTCCTACCCCCAGGGGCTTCCCCTTCGCCATTCCTTCTCTTAAGCGCCAAGGGACCTTCTTTTGCTTCTGTAACTTTTTTCCTGAGCCTATGCAGCCCAGTTGGCTCACTTCTACTACCTCTGTATCTTTGAAAATAAACTCTCTCTTAAATTTTTTTAAAATATTTATACATAATTATAGAAAAAAGTATATTAATAGGCATATATCTAGGAAGAACTATACCAAAATATTACCAACAGTTAAATAGTCACCTAGTCCAGATATTAGACCTGAATTTGCTCTCCATGCTCTGGGAGACAAGTCTATTTGAACATAAAATTCAAAAAATTTTGTTAGATATTTAAAAACACATATTCATATTTGCATGAATATATAATATTCACTTAATACTGGTTTTATTGCATACCCCTCAATAGTGGTATCACTGTAAAGTCTCATTGCCAACATGTTAGTTAAATATTTAAAGAGGCATGATTTATTTTTCCATATATTGTTTATTCAAATTTGCTACTTGAATATGCCTATTCTGATTTGAAAATTAACAGTAAAATTAATACCTCCCTATTTTAGTCAGCTCAGGCTGCTATAACAAAATACCATAGACCCAGTGGCTTAACCAGGACATGTATTTCTCACAGTCGTGGAGACTGGGAAGTTCAAGATCAAAGTGCTGGCAGATTGGATGTCTGTTTGCAGATGACCATGTTCTTGCTGTGTCCTTACATGGCATAGAGAGAGAGCAAAGTCACTCGTCTGCTGTTGTAAGAGCACTAATCCCTGCATGAGGACTCTGCCTTCTGGACCTAATCACCTCCCAAAGGCCCCATCTCCAGTCACTGTCACCTTGGGGGTCAGGGCTTCAACATGAAATTTGGGGGGGGGGACACAGTCCAATCAGTCGCATTCCCTCTTAAATACTGGTTATCTATGAAACTGGTTGATGGCTAACAATAAAGGTTGTCAAATCCTTAGAACAACTTTGTGGCATTGAGAATGTTTTTACCCTTTCAGGCAAAAATGCTGTCTTCACCTGCTGCTCTTAAAAAATTATTTTTAAATATTTGTATTTAAAATTTAATCCTAAAAGTCTTAGCCTTCCTCTCTTTCTGGATATGTGACTCAGAAATTGGGCCCTTGAATACACCAAAATACAAAAGTATTCTCTTCTGCTAACTCTCCTACTATATAAATATACTAAAGGAATGAACTAATGTGGAGCCAGAATCAAGGCTGAATTTAGCAGACAGCATGACAGTGATTTGTGAGTCTGAATTCTGGGTGAAAGCCTGGATAATAATGATAGTAACCTTCTGGATGCCTCCATTTAGGGCTTGTCAGAAGTACTGAATTCTATTGCATTTCACTCTTGCCAACTCAATAGGAATAAGTCCAAATCTCCAGTTTTTTAGAATGTGTTTTGGTTCAGACTCAGCATCTGTTACAGGGTTAGCCTGCTAGCTCAAATTGATAAGGGATCTGGAAACACAATGGGGTTCATGTTGTCAGATTCAATATCAGAGGAGACCAATATGTCAGTTAATTTAAAATAGTCTCAAAAGCTCAAAATAGTTTGTACCATTGTTAAAAAAATATTGCCAATCCTGCAATATATTTTAAATTCTGCAATGATAGCATGCATTCAGAACATAGAAAGTGAGTTCTTCTATTTAATAATAATTTTATGGTTATAGAACCTGTGACAATGGACATAAAAGTAATTAAAACTGTTTTCATACAATCATTATGTGTAATCAAAATTTAATTAATCACTAGTTTATTTTATGTGCTTATTATACAAGCCTCTATAACATTATTGATACTCAAACAACAAAGACTCAGATTTCAATTAGTTTCCACTAGAATTAACAAGAAAATAAATACAAGGTGGGGGGCAAAACAAGGTTTACAGTGCTTTGTATGGAAAATGCTACAATAATTGATAAATAATACAAGAATAAACTATGTGTTTCACATACTCCCAACTTTTGCCCTACCCTGTATGTCATTTAGAATAGATCACTTAGATTTTTGAAGTAGTTTTTGTACATGGGGACAAACTGTAGTCTAGCTTCATACCTCTGCATGTGGCCTTCCAATTTTGTCAGCACCATTTCTTGAAGAGGCTTTCTTTATTCCTTTGTATGTTTTCTAATCCTTTGTCAAAAATTATTTGCCCATGCATATGTGGTTTTATTTCTGGGCTTTCAATTCTGTCACACTGGGCTGTGTATCTGTTTTCTGCCAGTACTGTTCAGCATTGATTATTGTAGCTCTGTAGTATAATTTGACGTCAGGTAGTGTGATACCTCTGACTTTGTTCCATTTTTCTCAGGAGTGCTTTGGTATTTTTTTAATTTCTTTTAAAAATAAGTTTTTATTGATTTTTAAAGAGAGGGAAAGAGATAGGGATGGAGAGATAGAAACATCGATGAGAGAGACACATTGATTGGCTGTATTTTGCACAGCCACCCACTGGGGATTGAGCCCCCAACCTAGGTATGTGCCCTGGACTGGTAATCGAACCTGTGACCTTTTTGTTCCTGGGTAAGTGCTCAACCACTGAGCCCACGCCAATAGAGTTACTTTCTTATTTTTAAGTAAGTGACACCTGGATGACAATCTTTACATGCTATTTATTTTATAGAAACATGAAATTAACTTAATATTGACAGGTGGCAGATTTCACACATTTATTATCCAATTATTCAACATATGTTTATCAAAATTAACCCTGAGCCTATTCTGAGAAATTAAGCTGTTTTTAAAGCAAACTCTAGTTTTTTTATAAAAAAAATAAACCCTGAGCCAAAGACCTTGAGAAATTAAGATAGTTATATGTGATTCTCCCCATTATGTTTATATTTTAATGGAGACAGTAGACGAGAGAATCATAAAATGTTCAACTATGATGACCAAAAGTAGTACATGTAGAAGCTCATATATAGGAGTGAGATGGTGGACAATTAATCTTGGAAGAGACTATTACTATGGGAATGCAGCAGAGAAGGGAATTGACAATTTGGATAAGACATTGGTTGAAATAATGGCTTTTTGTGTCAGACTAGATAAGGAAGTGATGATGAGCAGAGAAAAAAGAATGGAAGAAAATAGGACTTTTCAAAGATTAGCCATCTCAAACCAAAAGACAGTTTGGAAAGAATAAGACAGTGAAAAATATAAACTAGACAAAAAAGATGTGTTCAGAGAAGTAAGTTTTGGTGATAAAAAGCTTGAATAAGTATAAACTACAATGATGAAAATGTCTATATGAACATTGGTCATGTAACCAGGGTATGACAAAGGATGACAGATGTTCTGAAATTAATGGATACTAAAATCACAAACAGAATCTGTACATAAATGTATTTCATTGCAGATACGGATTTGGATTATTTTCAAATCAGAATCTCCATTCTGTTATCCCAAAATGTATTTGGTAAAATATATCATAATCCCAAAGATTCCCATTTAGGAAAATGTACCACTTGTTTCTAAACTGGGAACTAATTTCCCTCCCTCCCTCCCGACCTCCCTCTTGATCTTCCTCCTTTCCAACCTTCCTTCCTTCCTTCCTTCCTTCCTTCCTTCCTTCCTTCCTTCCTTCCTTCCTTCCTTCCTTCCTTCCTTCCTTCCTGAAAGAGCATGCAGTTAGCCATTGGATTTGAATAAATCTTTTTACAATAGGGTTGATAATGCAAATAATTGAGGAAAGGATGCATTATAACTTTGCCAAAAGTTGTTTATTTTCTAAGTTTTTGGTTTCTTTTTGAGAAGTTGCAGTAATAATATGGTGTGTTTCTTCACTTACTGGGTTTTGTCAAATGTCAGAATATGTGACTGAGTCACTAAAAATTGTCGTTCTGTTATACTGTCTTCATGCCCAAAACATGAACTTAGTGGTTTCTTTCCGAAGGCATTTGCCAGCACCACTTTTTCTTCCAGAGCATCTCCTACACAAATCCTCTCATATAAATTAGTGTTTCAGGCTCCACTAACTCATGTGGCCAGCGCAGCGAAGTGGCATGCCAATGCATGATGGAGGTCTGCTGGCCATGGCTAGAAGATGGGGGAGAAGGGCTGTTTTCATCTTAGCAATATATTCAGAAGACGGCTTTCCTTCCTCTCGCCTCTCCTGTCGCCTCCTGGAGAAGGGTACCACGTGCTGTTTTGCACCCTACTTTTCTAGACTGTCGATGTTGAGAAGGACTAGACTGTGCAATTTGTCCAAATATAATGGTGTCTACTACATTTTATTCAGCTACATTTTATCTGATGACAGCTGCATTATGAAGCTTTATTTACTTAATTTGTTAACAAAGGTGTAGGGACCTTATTTACATAACACAGTGTTTTACCTCTTCTGGACCTTTCAACTTCTGTGTGTGTATGTTGGCTTCCTTGTGTTTTCATTTCTTCACATTGTACTTCTTTCTTTCTAAAATAAAGGGTGTCACTTGCTGTAGCTCCTTTCTTTTCATTGAAAAGCGAAGGGGAAATTTTGGAAACTGATTAACGCAGCATCAGGACCAGAACGCCAGTCTCCTGGTTTCAGGCCATGTGTCTCCCCAACAGACAACTTCTGAAGTCCTGACCTGGCAAAATTTCCTGTTTGGTGCCTTTTTATTTCATGTTAACTTTGTTTGTCTCTAATATTAAAAAAGTAATTGCTCAAAAGTTAAAAAGATACAAAGGGTGTCCCAAAAAATGTACGCACACTTTGAATGATTATAAAGTCAGTGTTTATTAGCATACGATTTATTTTCAAAATTTGAAATAATCTACAGAAATGAATACTTTTTTTCAATGCCTTTTTTCAAACTAATGACTGTTCTGGTCCAGGCACTACTGATAATGTGAAGCAATGGATTTGCAAACATTAAGAATCATTTTGTTCGGTATTTGTGTGCCCTCAATTCATCGACTGTTACCAGTTTTGTACCGTAAACTTTATATTTTATGTAGCCCCATAAAAAGTCTAGTGGCACATTAGGATAAATTTTCTTTATTCAAAGCTTAGTCTGGCTTCACCAATTATATCAAATCAGTTAAACCTGAAAAGGAATGAAAATTCAGTAAGTTATCAGCTATTAAAGTGTGTATACATTTTTTGGACACACTATGTACTATGTAGTTAGCAATGTAATGTTTAATTAAAATATAGGGTGTACCAAGAAAATGTATACACACACTTTAAATAGTTATAAAGGCATTGTTTATTAAAATACATTTCACTTTCAAAATTCAGCTCTGAGCTGTTGAAGTGTGTATACATTTTTTGGGACACCTTGTATATATAACCAAATTTAAAAATTTTTACCACCCTAGAAACACTATCATTTTCAATATTTTTTTAATATATTTTATTGATTTTTTACAGAGAGGAAGGGAGAGAGATAGAGAGTTAGAAACATCGATGAGAGAGAAACATCGACCAGCTGCCTCCCGCACACCCCCCACTGGAGATGTGCCCGCAACCAAGGCACACGCCCCTGACCGGAATCGAACCCGGGACCCTTTAGTCTGCAGGCCGACGCTCTATCCACTGAGCCAAACCGGTTTCGGCCATTTTCAATATTTTAAGTAAAAAAAAAAATTAGTTGATGTGCCAAACATTTATCATTACTTGTGTATTTAACAAAGTTTATGAATGAGACATCTAAAACACTGGAGTGGATTCTTTCTCACAGAATTTATATAAAGTAGAAGAAATAACATTTGTGGTATACTTTAAAAATATGTTAGCAAGAGACCACCAAAATATATTATGCATTTTATATATGTCTTAGAGACAGTTCAATAGAATTTGGTTAACTGAGGGTTAGTGCAAAAATTCTTTCTAAATTACATCTGAATGGAATGGAAAAATAATGCATATTCTTACTTGGTAATTTCAAAGCAATTTACCAGATACATACTGACTGTATATCTGTCAGTCTATAGGAAAACAGTTTGCAGAGTACATAAAATTTGTTTAAATATTCTCTGCTCTGTGTGCGTTCATAGTTCAGTCAGAGCTTGGAGACTGAATTTTCTCTGTCTTAAGAGCATTCATTATTTAAATGAATTTAAAAATACAAATTGATGAAGTGAATTCTCCAAAGTAAAATATCTCTTCTTATCAAGTTTAGGTGCATTTCTCCATTCTGCAAATTTATGTGATTGGTTTTTTATACTGGGAAAATGAACTAGTAACAAAAACTAGAATAATTACACTATCTATAGCTCAAAATGTAGAGAAAACTAAGTTTGTACTTATTGGAGCATGTAACATTAGAAATCTGATGAGACAGCAGTTATACAAAAGAGAGCGAGCAAAAGATTTGCATGAAACTATAAAAATACTAATGAGACTATTGTTAGCAAAATGTTATGTCTAAAATGAATTATTCCTCAACCCTGTCCCAAAAACACAGCATTATGGAAATATCATTTGAAATTCATTCACAAAACCTCTGCAGAATTCATAAGCTATTGCTAATGTGGTTATTTGCTTTTTTTTACCCTCTTTCTCTACACACAAGCACACATTCACACACACTTATGTAGCCATTTCTGGTTGGTTTTTTATTTTCTAGTATGTACTAGAGAAGGACAGAGATTATTAAATTTTATATTAAAAATTTTTTATTTCTAATTTAAGTTTTCAAGATAAGATTTGCCAAAGAAGAATTTCAGGAAAAAATAATTATATTTATTAAATCAATATTTTAGTGTCTACCTTACCCTGAAATTGTGTTTGGGGTAAAGCTAGTGTAGAAAAAGTTAATGATTCTAACAAAAAAGTAATCAAGCAATTATAGCGATTTGCTATTGCCATGATATCAAGTAGTATAATCAGTAGTACTACATCATGTTCCTTTTTTAATTTCATTTTTATTATTGCTTCATTTGTACTGTATTTTACAAAAGTGTCCGCCTGCCCACCACAGAGAGGGTGGGGCCCTTTGAGGAACTCTGAAGTAATTGTTTGGGTTCTTGGGGGAGAATAAGATAAGGTTATTATTAAAAATTAGTAGGGACTTGTTTTGAATAGAAGACATACTATTCTGAGGCGAGGAAAAAAATAGTAAAAAAAACTGCTGATATCTGTTTGTTTGAAGGGATGGGAGGGCAGAGTTGAGGAAACATAAACATTAGAATGCTGCTTTCCTCTAGAAAAGGTAAAACTGTAAGCCAAAACTGAGCAGAACAGTCATGGGTTTGGGGGAAATGGAGAGAAAGTATAGGATAGATGGTGTTAGAACTGGATCAAAACCAAGGGCCTCAAATAAGGTTGATACCCTTAAAAAAAATGTTAGTAGCCACAATCTACATTTGCTTTAAAGTGCTCTTCAGTAGCTCAGGTACAGAAGGTGACTGTTTTGACTGATCAGAAGTTGACATTCTGATCAATGGAAAAACAATCCTTAATAAATGGAGATGTGTGGTGGGTGGAGACCGAGAGGTTGATAAATGCCAGAAATGAGGTTATGGGTGGAGCAGCCAAGTAGATGAACACTAAAGAAAAAGGATTTTTTTATGCAGTGAGACAAATAATTGTCTGAAAGTGGCAAAAGGAAGATGGGAAAATGAGGGCACTGCCATCAGAAGCTAAAGCTGATGAAATATGAAAGAACTGAACTGACTCTTTAAGAAAACTACTGGAGAATCTTTGGGGAGACAGAGAGGGGGAATCACAAGCCAAGCAGGAGAGGAAGAATTTTATGAAAAGACTGGGGGTGTTGAATGTTAATAAATAACAAGGGAGTTTTTGGAAGGGACAATGGAACAAAGAATCCAGGATAAAAGCACCCAACAGCATGAGGCCCTGACCATCGGTGTGTGAGGTTGGGGAGTGGACCATTGCATTCGGGCATTTACAGAGGCTTCTAGAGATGAGAGGCCCGGGTAGCTGGCTTTTCGGAACGTATGGGCTGGCCATTCCTAAGGAGATCCCAGATAAAGCAGGAGACTAAAAAATTAGTCCAATGACTGTAGTCACCAGTCAGTGTTCAAAGGGGTGACTGTGGAGACTGCTGTTTTCTTGTTTACCAAGTAAGCCCTTTAATAAGGTTTCATCCACTCTTTGTACCTAAAACCTACCTGGTAAGATAATCTGGATCATTTTTAAGGTTAGAATTGCAGAAGATGCTGTAGGACTTTTACAATATTGATTTTATCATTGATTAGGACAAATCCATATTGAATCCTAAGTAGATGTTAGCTGTGAAACAGACTGAGAAGCTAAATGTTTGTATTTCTTGCATTGTATTGACAACATGGCATAGAGATGCTCTGTCAAAAAGATATGTCAAGTTATGCAAGTATAAATTTATAGAGAAACTAAAGAACATAACCATGTTTTATACCTTAACAGTAAGAATGTTCTTTGTCAAGAGAGCCATTCTTGGCCCATTTTATTTTCTTAACATTGCTTTGATTAGAATTCTGATGGTATCTTTGAACCCTTGAATAAATTTTGAGATCATAGAAGCAATCTAGCCTATAAATGGTCCCCTTCTGGGAAGTCAAAGACTAAGGGCAGATCACTGAATGCTATGAAGAGTGTTACATTGCTCTTCATAATTGTTGTGGTTAGGTAAAACATAGTAGATCAAATAGTTAAGGATTGATTAAGGCCCACTGATTTCATAGGTGGTTTATTAGAGTGAGAGTCACCTGAAACCAGTGTATCAGGAAAGAACGTGGAAGCATTTGTAAAGAACTCAGCTAATTTATGAATATCTGCCAAACAGCAGGTTGGGATTTGGCCTTTTAGAAACAGAATGAAATATACATTGCTCCTGGGAAAAATTTTACATATGGTGAACAATTCTGCCAACATTAGGGCAGGATTGGGGGTTCTGAATTAAATTATCTTAATCAGAGCATTTTTTAGTTTTGGAAAGTTGATTAGCTATCTTATCTGGAGTCATTGGACTCCAGCTGGGCAGAACTCTACAACTATAATATTATAAAAAGAATTGAGGGAGGCCCAGCTGGCATGGCTCAGCGGTTGAGCATTGACCTGTGAACCAGGAGGTTATGGGTTTGATTCCCAGTCAGGTTACATGCCCAGGTTGTGGGCTCAATCCCCAGTGTGGGGGCATGCAGGAGGCAGCCGATCAGTGATTCTCTTTCATCATTGATGTTTCTATCTCTCTCTCTCCCTCTCCCTTCCTCTCTGAAATCAATGAAAATATATTTTTAAAAAAGTGAGTGGGGATTTGAGACCAGATCTATTCTTTCACTGAGTCATCTGAACAACACAGTGTTCTGAGCTGGACAAATGTAAAGCAAGTGCCTTCCACTGATATGTTTTGTAGTCTAATTTTTTCATGAAAAGGAAATGAAAGAACTGCTTTTAAAACTTATTTTACTTCTTTTTTTTCCAGTTGACTCTTACAAATACCACTTAAAAGCATATTGCTAGTGGTCAGAACGTCCTGTCTTTCTGCCACCCACACCCTGAGCATGCAAATCAGGTTTTAAGTCAATTCACTAGGAAGATAGAGACTAATTAACTTTTTAATTCCCTGATTAAAAACACAGAAGCGGTTACTTATGCTCTTACTGTTAAACACCTGCAACGTTCTCATTCATTCATGCAACAGTTTACTGAGCATCATCTGTGGTGTTATTTTTGTGTGAAGTCAAGTTTGCAGGAAATAGTATTAATATAATTGATTTAGACAGGAATTCATCACTCAACAATAGATATTCACCTCTTAGATGGGAAAAAACAACAACCAGAAGCTATTGTCATCAATGGTATGGTCTGCTTGACCATATCGTCCAGTAATGTCACACTTAGACACTGAGAAGTTGTGGCAATGCATGGATTAGGTCAGATGTTTACTTCTTGGGTTAGCTTGACTGTCTACAGGTGTCTGAGCTCCATAAGAAAATGGTCTTATCAATCCAAATATTTCATGAGCAAGGTTTTCACAGGGCCATTAATAATCTCAGCAACTGGCCCCTGGTGATTGATGACTGTGCCCGTCAGAGTGGATGAATTATAGGAACTCAAGGGACAACCAGGTGGGGCCCTGGCAGGCACTCCACACACTCATGTGTGTATACATCAAAATGAGCACTATGTACATCATGACGGTCTTCTGTAAGGTAGATAAATCAGGTGGAGATACTTGGATTTGACTATTTACAATTGGCCTCCAATACTAACCAGTGTCAAAATAGCCAACTTGCTTCTGCCTCTTCTAAACTTAGATAGTTCCAAGTTTATCACATTTGAACATATAATGTTAAAGGCCAAAAGGGGAGACAATTTATGAAATTAATTATGTGAATTATTGCTGAGCGCTCTTTATAGTACTAGACTTAGTATATAAATCTTGTACTAATACTGTATGCTAGCTTTGTGAGGTTGGGGATGGATGGGGTAGAGGACAGGCTTGATTCTAGGGATTTTCCTGTTATAGTAGGAGTTCCTTAATCACATGGTAGCACCAAAAATAAATAAGTAAATAAATAATAAATAAGTAAATGGAAACAACGTGTTTCTGATATGTTATGAAAGGCCTTATTTCCCCCCAACAACTTCCTTTATAAAAATAGTGCTTATGCTTCTCTGGAAAACATTTCAGAAGTGATAGGGTTTTTCTAAAGGCATTGGTGAATATTAGCATATGTTACCTTTAATTCACTAAGTAATCCCTGAAGATTTCACAGAGAAAATCAAATTCCATAAAAACAAAATAGAAAATTCATGAAGTCAGCTTTATTAAGAATGGCACTAGTCCCTCTAACAGCCCTAATCTCCCTCTATGGTCTATAACTGAATGATGACTGCTACCTGTGTGCTTATAATGTACAGACTTGGGCAAGGGTTTCACATAGTTATTGTTTACTTCAGGGAATCGGGTTGAAAGGTAATTAGTTTCTTGTTTGCTCCAGAGTTCACATTCTGAAACGTTACCCTATTTTCCAACAATGCACAAAAGTTATATTGAACTATTTTAGCAGGAAATACTTAGGTATAAATAGACTTCTATTACTAAACAACAACAAAATTTTAATCCATGGTGATTTTTTTTCTACTTTAATAGTAGAAACCTTTTTTATTATGTTTTACTGTATTACTTTTAATGAGAAATTTTTGTTGAAAACGTTATACAATTTCTATTTACAAATTCAGTGACCAAGAAATATCATAGGCAATAACCTCAAAAGGACTTTTCTATGGGTTTGCCAAATACAAAAACAAATTAAAAAATAACTTAAGGGAAAATAAAATTGTCAGTTCCTTAATTAAATTATGTGTATAGCTGTCTGAATGTCAAAATTCATGAGCTGTTGCCTTTAAATCTAGGACCCCAAACTTACTTTTGAAAGGAATTCAGAACAGTGCGTACATTTCCACAAAGCAGGATTATTTTTTTGCTCACTGTAATTACTGTGTCAAAAAGGAAGATTGTTTAAAGAAAGAATTAATGGCTAATAGAAATGGAGCAAGGTGGAAAACATTTAATTGAAGACAGATTGGGTGATTTTATAACAGAAAAACTCTAGCAATCCTGTCATCTTACCTCTATTAAGAATTATAGAAGTTTCCTTACAAAGATCTGTTTTCTAAATCAGAATACAAATTTTGTGGGGCTTGTTCTTTTCCTCAGAAAATTTTGCAATACTTGTCCTTCTTACTTCCAAAGTAAGTTATTCTTCTGAGAATTATACAAAATGTGATTTAAAGTATCTCAAGGTGCTGTGTCTCTGCATATGTAGTGTAGCCATATTTATTAATTTCTTAAAAATGTCATTAAGAAAGAGTCATAGAAAAGGGTAGCCTGTACCGTGAAAACAATATAAATGGAAATAACAATTTTATTCTTTGTTAAATGTTGCTTAACTGTTTTTTTTTAACCAAATCCAGGGAATTGTTATCCTAAAGGCTACTATTCATGTTCAATATACACAGATGAAGAATTGCACTCATATAGCTAAAAGTTAACTGCAATTAATTCTCAATCTTTATATTTTACAATTAAACTCCCCTTGTCAGTGGTCTTTAGTTCTTAGTTTATTATTTCTATTATTATTATTATTTTTTTCCTTCAGTAAGTCCCTTATCTTAATAAGGAATGAGAAAAAGAAGAGGGTTGCTATCACTTGTCAGTTTTGCTATCATGTTTTAGGGCAGCTTTGCCAAAATACCCAGAAGAACATAAATGAAAATTACTTGCAAAACCAATGTTTTTTAAAATATGTTTTTATTGATTTCAGAGAGAAGAAGGGAGAGGGAGATAGAAACATCAATAATGAGAGAGAATCATTGATCTGCTGCCTCCTGCACACCCTCCACTGGGGATCGAGCCCACAACCTGGGCATGTGCCCTGACTGGGGAATCAAACCATGACCTCCTGGTTCATAGGTTGATGCTCAACCCCTGAGCCACCTGGCTGGGCAAAACCAATGCTTTTTAAATGTGACCCATACATTTAATGTATCTCTGTTCTTTGTGGAGGACTCACAGTCGTTTGTAGTATTCAGAAAGCGGAATGCCTGGTCTCTGTGCAGAGAGAAAGAAATGGAATTCTGTTTCTCTTTGTAAAAGTCTTCTCATATTTTTATGAAATCAGTACTTACACTATGTAATATCAATGACTACTGACATTGGTAGTCTTCTTGACTTTAAAAAAAATTTGATTATAAGAACCGACTTTATATTTTGGTCCCAGATTTTCCACATGACCTACGACCTGGCCAGCGCGGTGGTGCGCATCTTCAACCTCATCGGCATGATGCTGCTGCTGTGCCACTGGGACGGCTGCCTGCAGTTCCTGGTGCCGCTGCTACAGGACTTCCCCTCCGACTGCTGGGTGTCGCTCAACAAGATGGTCGTAAGTCCCTCCTGTTATGTCCCACTCTGCGTTTGCACTGCTCCACCAAAAAGTTATCTGTTTCTGTTAGAATGATCCAATTTCCCCCATCAATGTTTAGAGAAAACTTAACTTTGCTTCCATGGATGGGAAATCAGATGTTATGTTTCTTTTCTACAACAAAATTTTATTTACGTGAAATGTTCCTGGGGATGGACTAGTATATGTTACAGCCTCTATTTTTAGATATCTTACTCTGGTATCTTGATGCATTTTAATTCAAAGGTACAAGGTACAAACATGCACGCAAATAACCATAGTACAACATTCTTTTTAAAATGCCTACTCCTGCCCTGGCCAGTGTGGCTCAGTTGTTTGGGCATCTTCCCGTGCACCGAAAGTCTGATGGTTTGATTCCCAGTCAGGGCACATGCTCCGGTTACAGACTCAATCTCTGGTAGCAACATGATGTTTCGCTTTCACATCGATGTTTCTGTCTCTCCCTCTCCCTTCTTCTAGCTCTAAAAATCAGTGGGAAATCTTTTTTTTTAAATGCCTACTCTTTAGAATAACTTATTTCTTTCAACTTGATTTTAGCATTTACTATATTGATGACATGCGGTGCTAGGCCTTCTTAAACATACAGAGACATGTGCCTTAGTATAAAAGCAAATGAGATGGTTATAAGGTGCAATGATATTTCAAACAGTAATTCTTTCTAGGGAAAACTTCATGGCAAAGGTAGCATTTAAATTTTGCCCTTAAAGATATGAAAATATGTGAAGTATAAATTTGATTTACAAAGTTAAATACAACCATATTCACATTAAGTCTAGGAGCATATGTTTTGCTCTAAATAGTGCAACACTCACAAAAAAAGTGAAACAATAGTGAATATTTTTCATATATACATTCGCAAATATTTGTTCTATTTATGTTAGTTCTCATATTTTCTTCTAGCATTACATTTTATTTCTTTCTGTGTTTTCAATTAAACCTATTGGGGTAACATTGTTTAATAATATTATATGAGTTTCAGGTATACAATTTTATAATACAGTAGAGGCCAGGTGCATGACATTGGTTTACACAGGGAGTAGAGGGTTTCCTCAGCCCAGCCTTCACCCTATCGCAGTCCAGGAGCTCTCAGGGGGATGTCCGACTGACAGCTTAGGTCGCTCCCCACAGGGAACAGGCCTAAGCTGCAGTTGAACATTCTTAGCACTGCCTTGGAAGTGGGCTGCTGCGCTCGCCAGTGGCTGAGCAGCGC
Organism: Myotis lucifugus; assembly: GCF_000147115.1. NCBI lineage: Eukaryota > Metazoa > Chordata > Mammalia > Chiroptera > Vespertilionidae > Myotis > Myotis lucifugus. The sequence continues at coordinate 1,251,249 of NW_005871201.1, read as the reverse complement.
TCCCCTTGTGGGAGCACACTACCACCAGGGAACAGCTCCTGTGTTGAGCATCTGCCCCCTGGTGGTCAGTGTGCGTCATAAGGACCAGTCTTTCCACCATTTGGTAGATTTGCATATTACCCTCTTATATAGGATTGTTTGTGTATTCAATTGTGTGCTCACTACCCAGTCTAGTCTCCTTTCATAACCTTGTATTTGACTGCCTTTACCTTTTTATCCTTCGCCTACCCACTTCTTCCCTGGTAACCACCATTCTGTTGTCTGTATCTATGAGTTTGTTTTCTGTTTCTTTCTTTGTTTGTTCATTCATTGCATTTTGTTTTACATCCCACACATGAGTGAAATCATATGGTTCTTGTCCTTTTTCATCTGACTTATATTACTTAGCATGATACTCTCAAAAAATAACAATTGTCTTTATTAAAAGAGTATTTTGGGGTATCCATACAGTCCATATAACTGTGCAATTATAATGTAGGGTAATATACTATTTATTATATTTAGTGATAAAGCATATTTAATGAAGAAAATGTTGTTTGGTTTTTCTTAGATTGGCCTGCATGTTCTCCTTTGTGTGTGTGTGTTTAATCTCATATCATTAAACCTTTACTAATATTATGGCCTAGATGTTGTACAAAATGTGTTTCCTGAATTTACAGTTTGCTTCTTGGGTCTTTTTTTTGGCTGCAGGTTTACTTGTGAAATTGAATTAATTTTTTTGCAATTACTTAGCATTATTTCTATGTTTAACTCAAACATAGAGGATGGATAACATTTAAGTTGATTTCTATGTTTAACTCAAACATTGAGAATGGGAAACATTTAAGTTGGTGTGAAGATTAGCTTATTTTTCACACCAAAAATATGTGAAATTGTGAATATTGGTGCTAGGAAAGAGATAAAAACCATAAAAAAAGACATTTTCCTACTAAAAGAGAATCTTGATGGTGTCATTTACTTGGATATATTATTGTCTGTCTTAAAGCTTTTGTGTTCTAGAAAACTTTCCATAACAACACAACAAAGCAGTGCATTTACACACAAAAAGTCATAAAGGAAAAGTGAAAATCTAATGTAAGAAAAAAGCACCCTACACTTGTATATCATGCTTAATATGCACAACAGTATGCTCTCTTATTGGTCCTCAGAGCAACAGAGAGAGGTAAGCACTGTCCTCCCCTGTTTTTAAAGGTTAAACTAATTATCCAAAGTCATACCACAAGTATGGATTGTAGAACCAAGGTTAGAATGCCAATCTATCTGATGCCACAATTTCTGTTCTAAACCACACTAGAATATTTTGTATGGTACAGATTACAAAGAACAGTTAAAAGTAACTATGAAAGCCCAGCCAGCATGGTTCAGTGCTTGAGTGTCGGCCTATGAACCAGGAGGTTGTGGTTCAATTCCTGGTCAGGGCACATGCCCAGGTCGGTTGTGGGCTCGATCCCAATGAGGGGAATGTAGGAGGCAACTAATCAATGCAGGAGGCAGCTGATCAATGATTCTCTCTTATTATTGATGTCTCTCTCTCTCTCTCTCTCTCTCTCTCTCTCTCTCTCTCTCTCTCTCTCTCTCCTCTCTGAAATCAGTAAAAATACATTTTTAAAAAAAAAGTAATTATGAAAGATGGAATCTTTAGTCACAACACACCAGTAGCAGTAGAAAGTCACTCTAAAATCAGCATTTGAGCTGTTAAACTAAAAAGTGACAACTGATATGAGATGTAGATATTGAAAAACAAAGTCAAACTGGGAAGGCAAACTTAAGGGGCCAGACGAGGAGGAGTGCAGATGACACTGGTCATTTTTGGTTATCAGATTAAAAGTTATGCATTGTCCATATGACATTGATACTAAATTGTTTATGAGAAAGTTTAGTGAATTCCTTCTGCCTTCCTTCTTTTCCACATCTTTCATTTTAAATCATTTATATCCTTAAATATTATTTTGAATCTTTCTTAACCATATTTGCATTTATAGCTATATCCTTACCTCTATATGTATATTTTAAAAATTCTTCTTTACCACATTTTGCATCTATATCCATATAAAAATACTTTTTAAAATTCTCCTTATCTATAATCACATTCATATCTGTATTTTTATGTATACCAATATATCACTAGCTAATTATCCATATATGTCCTGTGATGAGAAATTCAGAGTTCATGTTATAACTATTCTGTATCTTTAATGGGTGATTTATTCAATATATTTTCCTTATATTAACTGTTTCTAATCTGCATTTCATTCCATAGAAGTAGGTTCAGTTCCTCTCAGCTATTTCTTTTGCAATCTTTATAAATTCATCACTAAAAGAATTATTAAACGTGTGTTTTTTTAAGTCAGTCAATACCGGGGTGGATTACTTGAATTGCTGAAAAAGGAGATTTGACTGGCAAAATGCTACTTGAAATGGGATTAACCTTGCTTTGCATTTGTAATATTTGCTTTTCTTTTATTCAAGAAATGTTTGAATTATAAAATTCTAGCTGAATGAAAATCTTGTATTAGTGTGATAATTAATGTCTAATATAATTAATTTTTAAAATCTTGTCATTCCCATGGTATTTTGTGACTATGATTTAGGCATATCACACTAACATTGTCTTAGTTCATTATTAAAGGGATTAGACATAATGGTTTTTGGTTTTAATTACAAATATGAAATATTTATTTTAAGAATCTAAGAACATGAAAATTATGACATGTTTGAACTAACATTTTAATTTTGATGGCATTTAGAGAATGATTTTCCAGAATAAATAGAGAAGGATTTATAGCTAAATAATATGTTCCTAGGGTCATGTTTCTCTCCTTGAAGTCTGCAAGTTTACTCTGAGGGATCCTACAAGTTTCCCCCAGCAATCTCATAAACACTGGCAATAGTTTGAAAAGTTTCAACATGAGCATATTATGAACCTAGGATCAGCTGAATGCCCTAACTATGGAGTCTGGATTTGCTTTTGTTGAAATGTGTTGTGTCATGAGGTGTTATTTAAAATAATTCTGGCTTATGGGTTAGTAAATAAACAATCCATTTATACCAAATGAAAGCTAAATGATATATTAAATGTGGTGCAAAATTTTCACTGGAGTCAAAAGGAGAAATGAGTTGGAAAACTTAATCACTTGTTATATAGCCCATGGTTGTATTGTGTTAAACTATGCACTCTGCAATAATTAATGCCCTAACAGCAATATATTTACATTGTATGCAACTATCTGGTTTCAGCAAAACATCATCTGTCACAGTAGATTTGTACTAAGATACATTTATTATTTTTTTAGTATTTGCTTTGTAAATTTCTTTTTGTTTTAATTTTATAAGAGCTATAAGGATAAGAAACGTATTTCTAGTTTTATACTCATATTTGTTTGAGAAATATAATCAAAATATTTTAAGCCAAGTCAAGGGTCATACATTATGTTTTATTTTGTTGTGATTTGAAGGAATCTACACACTATTTCAACCTGAGATGCCACTCTAGAGGTTAGGTAATATGCCTTAGATGTATCTATATCACACAGATCCGATGCCAACCTTGCCTAGGTTGCTAACAGTAAAATAGTCATTGTTTATAATCAAGTGAGTAATTATCAACAGTATTTGAAAATTATGTATAAAGGAGTTATTATAGTATTTATGCATTTTCAATGTTCTTCTTTGGATGATTTTTTGCTTTGATAATTTGTACCTCAAATTATATCTTCAAAAATAAATAATCACTTGACCAACTCCTGGGAAATATACACAAAATTCATAAAATGTTAATGCTCTTCAGTTCTATATATATAACATAACAATATATTCCAGAAAAAAGTAAGATGTGTGAACCATATTAACTACAAATATCAGAGAAAAAAAGAGATATAAAATGTCTAGAGAGTCTAATTAATAAAACCTATGTAGAGAAAATAAAGGATTTGATTAGAAGATCTAGGTAACAATCCAATTTTGTCTTCTTCTGAAAGAATGTGTCAGGGACACTTACTGACAACCAAACAGTCACACTATGCAATTTTCCCAGCTCTCTTCCAGCTGAATGGGGCCCTGTGATCAGTATGTTCAAGGGTCTCTGAATGGCTGTGTCATCTTTCATTTGCAGGTCTAAGCATGAAAAAGCTGGTGTGCGACCCCCCAGATCCTCTCTAGAGGCATGAATTTTAATTGTCACCCACTCTCTGAGGTAGCTTATTCATCCTAACTCATCAAGACGACAGACTAGAAAGGGTAAACGCTGACAGAATTGAATGTAGAGACATGGATTCCAGAATTGCCTCTACCACTGAAACATCGGTGATTTCAGGCAAAGCACTGAAGTTCCTGTACTTCAGCTCTGAAACGAGTGTGTGTTTTTTTTATTTCATTTAGGTCATCTCCCCGAGTGCCATCCTTTTGCCAGGCATGATCTTAAGCCCTGAACGCACAGTAGAGAATGAGACGAAGCCCCTGCCCTCACCAGTGCTCACATTCTGTACGGCTTCATTCAGACCACTTCTTTCTAACTGAAAGCTAAAATTAAGAGCTTATCAACATGTAGGCTCTTCTCTGAAGGAATTTATAAACAAGTAGTATAGGAAATTACATGCTGAAGCCATTAATGCCAGTTTGAATTGAGGCCTTATGAAATGTGTGCATAGCCCAGCGACCTCTGAACCAGGGACTAGCCCTCACTCTGCCTGCCAAGCCCGGGACACATGAAAATTCAGCCATGCAAACAAGCCTCTTTTTACAATTTTTTCTAATTTAGCCACCCAGACAGTACTACTTTTCTTCACTTCACAGAGTAGCATGTCCGTGGCAGCCGCCTGTGGCCTAAGACAAAGTCTATGCGTAGTATAAACTGAAGGTTGGGGGACACAAAGTGGGTAGACATTTATTTCAATTACTATCAGCTGGTTTGGGATCAGGAAGCTTGGACAAATGGGGATTGAGACACGTCAGTCACTTCCAGCTCAAACACTGTTATAGTTACCACACGCACACTGGGGTGCTAGAGTAGGAAGAGTTGTTAGTGGACATCTACTTTAAGGGAATTATTTGGGGGGAAAAGGAATATATATCATTCATTTGCAAGTTTCCATACCCAAGCAGAATGTTGAAAACTAGGATTATTGTGTTATCTATTCATACTCTAGCAAATATACAAAGACGAAGTTAAAATTGGTTCACTTTTTCTTTTAGAAAGCCCAATGAACTATTTAGATAATGATTGATTAAAATAATATAACGGATAATATAACTAAAAATGAAGCTAAAATATCTTAATTGAAAAGATATGTCCTCTCTTGAGATATAGCAATGTATTGCAGATCTGTAATTCTATGAATTAGGAATTGTGTTAATACATTGTTGATTTTTTTCTAAATAGAATGTATTGCCAGAGACTTTTTTTCAAGTCCTGATAAAAAGTAACTAATTTGCTGACAAGTCACTATGTAGCTCTACTGAAAAAAAAATGCATTCATAGGTCCTATGAGTTATAATAACAAAGTAGGTTAGCAGCCTGCTGAGTACAGTAGTTCTCCTTCACCATCCAATTTCCGATTTCTGCCTAATAGGAAAACCAGCCTGGTGCCTGCTCTCTATTGAATAGAAACCTCATCACAAAAGAAACAAGTCGCCTACTGTGTTCTTCCTTCTCAGACATGTACTCAGTTATGGGAACAATCGTATGGAAATGAGTTCTAATCTGGTCTTTTGTTTTCAAATGAAATATGTATGAGAGAAAAGTGAATTATCCTTCCATCTAAAGAAGGATAAAGGGTATTACTTAAATTACATATTGGCTAAGACTACATGAAGTCGTCTTACCAGTACCAAGACTGATACAGAAGTTTCAAATGTGTTTGTTCTTCTTATATAGACCAGCTCTTCAATATTAAGCAACAAATGACTGGAAGCAGCACCATTCTTGCCAACTAGCATAGCCAATTTATCAGATAAGACCTTAGGAATATGTAGTAGAATCATTAGCTGGTCTTCTCTATACTTTAAGGTATAGTGATGTGTCCAGTGAGACTAAAGTTAAATACTCTTCTACCATCACCAGCCAGGTGCCTCAGAAACTGGGCTCCATCTCAGTGAGACTTAACACCAGGCCTCCCTGAATAACCTGTTGTCTCCTACTCCATGTATAGAGCTATGAGCGTATCCATCTGTGGGCTCTAACCATTTACTTTAACTGTCTAAGCTAGATAAAGATGAAAGATTACAGAAGAAAGTTTGAGAATTCCCCATCATATCTTTGTAATTCATAAGAAGATATATAATCATGAACCACTGTACAGTCTATGTATTCCAATATCTTTCTCTAGAATATATTATAAGATCAAAAACATTTTCTCAAAATATATTCTAAAGATAAAAGTAGATATTGATTATGATAGCTACTTATACTGTCCACCAAAGCAATCGTATACATACCGAGCACCTGTGTTAGCCTTTGCCATTGTGATCAGTGTGGTCATCTAAGATCTTTATGCCTGCAAGTTAGGGAAGGGCTTCGGGTAGAAAAATCTTTAATTTCAATTGTATTCAAATGAGGATATAATTCAGTTTGATGATCTCAATTTGCACAAACTATATTTTTGTCCTTTAGATGATTTTTTTTAAAAAATTGTGTCCTAAGTCCAGCTATTGATTCATATTTATAAAAACTTATTTAGTTAAATGGAATTATAAGATGCTTGGGAAAATACCATTTCAGGTGGTACCCATTGCTAACTCCACACTACTCCCAAGTTGAAACTAAATAATTAATGCTCCATTAAATGATGATTATATTCTGTCTAGCACTTTTGTGATTCAGCTCTCAACTATTGTATCAATTCTTTTAAAAAAAAAAGGGGGGGGGAGAAGTTTGGCATAGGTCAGTAATCAGTGAATATTAGGGAAATGAAATTAAAGATTTTATTAATCTTCAACTTTTAAAGATTTTATTCATGACTTCTCCTGAAGGTAATTTTACATGCAAATACCAATGAATACATACATTATGAATTAAGAATGAGATACTAAACATATCTGTCAAAGATCAAGCAGGAAGTTAGTGACTGAACTGGATCTAAGATAGCATCTAAATAGGGAAAAGTTGATGGAATTTAGTGATAGTTGGAGCAAAGACCAATAAATGATGGAGTGTAAGTGGAATACCTTTAGTCTTGTGTAAGGACGTCTTCTGTGAAGGTGAACTATTTTAAATTGAGTATACAGGGATAAACTCTAGGGAAATTGAACTCAAACTCACTACTTTGGTACTCCAGGTAAGCCCAGCTCCCTGGCCCATGCGAAGTGCACCTTAAGGTGATGGTATCATGAAGAAGAGGTGGTGGGCTGATTGCACAGGATCTTTCACAAACTGTGAAAATTGGGATGAATCACTTGTCCATGGTGTAGGTAAATAATGTGTGAATTTATAGAAAGGACAATGAAATGCTGCAAATTACAGCCTGGATGTTGATTCCAAGCAAGACTCTGCATCCTATATAATAAAAGGCTAATATGCAAATCGACTGAACGGTGGAACAACCGGTCACTATGACACACACTGACCACCAGGGGGCAGACACTCAATGCAGGAGCTACCCCCTGGTGGTTAGTGCGTTCCCAGAAGCTGGGCTGACGGCTGGCGAGCACAGCGGCAGTGCCGGGAGCCTGTCCTGCCTCCATGGCAGCGCTAAGGATGTCTGAATGCTGGCTTAGGCCTGCTCCCCATCAGTTGGACATCTCCTGAGGGCTCCCAGACTGCGAGAGGGCACAGGCCGGGCTGGGGGACCACCCTCCTCCCCAAGTGCACGAATCTCATGCACTGGGCCTCTAGTTAAATTATAAAAGAAATTAATTGTGAGCACTGAGAAAAGGCAGTGTGTGGTCAAAACAAGCACTTGTTTAATAAAGCCAAATCATAACCAATCTGCCTTTTTTAAATTCTCTCTTCGTTTGTAGATAACTTATCATGGGAGGAAAAAAGATTGTTGAAAACTTTATGTACATATACCAGTCCACTGTTTATTTTCTAAAATGATCATTAGACTAATACAAACAGTTTATACAATGCTTTCTACAGATTCTTCATCATATCTTAACAAATATTTGGATTAATAGAATATTGAATTGAGTGGGTTAATAGCTGGTTGAGTGAGTGTGGTTTTTTTTTGCTCCCACACCCCAAAGTGCAGATTAATAGATAGATATCAACATAGAAGATGTGTGTACCTCTGTGGGTTATGACATTTTTTCAACATAATAATCCAGTGTCTTTTCAACATATTAATAACACCCTGGTTGCAGTCACTGAAGATGCAGCTAACAGAAATCAAAAGAGAATGCTGGGTTATAGACTCATTTTCAAGAAGGTCTTGTTAAAAAGAATGATGAACTGAGTCTAATAGAATGGAATTTTTATGTGGGAGAACAAAAAGTCTTTAATAATGTCAGAAAAAAAGGCAAGGGACAAGTACGGGAATCAGGCAAGGATGTGATAAATACCAAGGGTTTTAGTGGCTATAGTTTCAATATCCTATATAATAAAAGCATAGTATGCAAATTGTCCTCTTGACCCGGTGGTCGTTGGGAGTTTGACCAGGGGACAGGGCCGGCCGGGGAAAGGGAGGGAGGCCCCGGCCAGCGGCAGTGGCAGGAGGCCCTGGCTGGTGGCAGTGGCAGGAGGAGGCCCTGGATGGCGACACGGCGGCAGGCGGCTGGGGGTGGGGCGGGGGGAGAGGGAGTACCTGGCTGGCATCCAGCAGCTGCTAGGGACCCTACCAGTGCACGAATTTAGTGCACTGGGCCACTAGCATATCAATAATCAAGACCCATATTAACTAGAAAATTTTAACCAACAGTATTTTTACAAGAAAATATTTAGTTTAATTTGTGGCCTCCAGTTATAAGAATTTTTAATTCTACAGGCAATTATTTTCTGACCAAAAGGTACCTAATTATATCTTTGAAAGGTAAATGCTCACTGGTTATCTACTTTTATTCCTGACATGATGCTTTTAGACTAATTTAGAGCCATTTATAAATTTATTCGTATGTAAGATAAATTAAGGACATTGTGACATGTCAATAATTAACTTGTTTTTCAATAACCACTTTTTCTCAAAGAACTCTCTTGATTATTTGACAGAGCATTTAAGTATTAAGAAAGCACTAAAGTGTGCCTGCAGATTGTAAAAACCCATGAAGAGTGTGCCAGGAAGAATGGAATCCCGCCAGATTGAACAAAAGAGATGCCATTATCTTTACACAGAATCTTTTCAATTGTATAAACAGGAAAGGGGCTCATTGCTTTGCAATGTGTTTTTCTTTGCAGCGTGTCTCTTAAGGTGTAGCAGAATTTAGTTCATAAAACTCTATCCCTCTTTATGATAGATCACAGGGATAAACTGTGAAACTTAGAAGTATGTGGCCCTCCTTCAAAAAACTGTTAACATCTTATAAGTATTTATTCTATTTTTATTTATTAGTAATAAGAAAAATCTTTAAAATTATAACAAAAATATTATTCTGGATTAAATTAATCATTTCCCAGTTTCCATTTGGAGCACAGAGAAAAAGATGGACTTACTGTTTAACTTGCAGGAAGTAAGTTGCCTATTTCACAATTGACTTCACCCAAAATAATGCCAAACCTTACATTGTGATGCAGCTGCTTGTAAAGTTGCTGATTATTTTCATTGCTATCAAGTTATGGAAAGTTGAACCTACAGCTTCCCCCAAAATGCTTATGTCTTTATTTAGAGATAAAATAGATAATAAATAAGTTAATTCATTCTCCCTCTATGAATTTTAATTTGTGAAATTACATTTTCTAGAGGATGCAGAGCAAACCTTAGTGAGAAGGGTTAAATCTATATGAAATAAACAACTGGTTAACCAAACATCTGTAACACATCTGATTAATATTAATAAAACACAATTAATCAAAGCCTTAAACAGCCTTACTTTTTTTCACTTATTTCCCAATAGCTTAGTGAAAAAGAGTTCCGTGGCAAGAGAAATGAGGAAAGTGTCTGAGATTTATTCAAAAAAATAATTCTAGTAGAGAATTAATGCAGGTTTAGCCCAACCCAGTGCCTGAGGCTATGCTTCTTTGTAGCATAAAACAGTTGACCATACAATGGTGACCCCCAAAAATCTTAAATGTCAAATAGTTATTTAATATTGTTTATAATATTCCAGTTACCATGACAGAAAAGAAAAATCTTTCACCAACTTTTGAAACCAAAAAAATACCCTATTACTAGCAGGATCAACTAAGTTAATAAAAATAATTAGAAAATGTTATTCTCTAAAAACACTATTTAATATATAAATTTGACTGCACATAGAAAATTCTTTCAAAGGCTCTTGACGACTTGAGGCTATCAAATGAAATTAACTTTTGAAAAATATATTTTTTTAAATGAAGTTCAATTTGGTCAAAGGATATTACCCAACCATCGTCTGACCCAATTAAACTGATTTCAAAATGGATAGCAAACTTAAATGCCTACAGGAGCCAATCTACTGATGCTGATGTGTGAATTAGACCAAGCGTAAGGCGAAAAGCAGCTGCTTGCCTCTGGTGACCAAGGGACACAGCTGCTCCTCAAATCGAGCTGATGATTATCAGGTGGAAATTCATGCCCAACGGTGCCCAGCAGACCTTCAGTTTCCAGCTTCTGAAATCGATCAGTTAGTTCATAAGGTTGAAACCAGGAATATGGGCTTTGTCACTACAAGTATTGGTCTCTTCCTTCAGACTCAGGCCCTCACAGAATTTCTCCTTTCTCCCCATTTACAAAGGGGGAAAAGCAATTAAGGAAAGGCACTAGGAAAAAAAGAGAGAAAGGGGATTTGTCTGCATTAGTGGCTCAGTCTGGACTTATCACACCGCTTACATGATTTCAATTTCTTTTACATGAATTAATTGGTTTGACAATTTCTCTAAATGATATGATAAATTATCAAAAAGTTATGATTTGAAAAAACCGGCCCTGACAAAATACATAAGTAAAAAGGCAAGACCATTATTAATTCAGCACTGTTCACGAGAATTCTTTGTCGTTGCAAGGAGAAAATAATGCAATTTTGGTATGAAAAACAGTAAAAAATTCACCACTTGGATTCTGTTGCGAAGGGTTTTCTCAAAATTAAAAGCCATGGTCTTCACTTCCTCCATTGCCTACTACTGAAAAATACCTGGTGAGCAACCCATTAATTAATAAATCAAGACCTAGAACTTCCCTGGAGCTAGAGCCATAGTTACCTGACTCAGGGGACCTGCAATTCAAGCTTTAGACTCTAAATATTCCAGATGAAGAAGAGCTTTATTAAAGATGATTATGTAGCATCATCCTTATGTCAGTAATAAAATAAAAAATATATCCAGCATCTTAACTTTATCATAAAGAAGATTCCTTCTGTTGTAAGGATGTAGTGTTCAGGCTGGACTGAAAAAGACTTGGAGAAGTGTGCTGTATATACAATTAGGTGTAATCTCCCTCACCCCATGCCGCAGGACTCATTTGCACCCACTTCTTGTCATTAACTTGGGAGGTACTAGTAGCATTTATGGATCATCTACCTACCTACCTTTTTTTTTTTTTCTTGAGTGACTATTTTTGTACCTGCTGATGTAGTGGAGAATAGATTGATAATAAAACAATGTCTTCCCCTCATGGTTGTCTTTTTTTCCAGGAAAATAGAAAATAAACAAAATAAAGAGCTGTAAAAGATAATTCCAGGCAGCACAAATCCTATTAAAGGAATCCAAAGCAAGAGAACAGAACACAGTGACCTGGGTCAAGCAGATCTATTTAAGACAGCATGGTTTTTAGATGCCACCTCTGAAAAGATGGCCTCTGAGCCAAGAACTCAAAGAAATGGAAGAATGAGTTACGCAGATATTGGGAAGGCGAGACATCCAGGAGGAAGGGACAGCCTGTGCAGAGCTGACTGGTGGCTGGAGAGATGATGTTGGAAGGGTACCCCCGGGCCAGCCAAGTCACAGCGGGCCTTGGAGATTTGGGGACTTCTGCTCTGTGACAGGAGGAGCTAAATGAGACCCAGTTTTCTGAGCTATGAAAGCCCCTTCCAGGGCAGACAGGACCCAGAGGAGGGAATCCGATGATCTTATTTCCCAGGGGAAATTAGAGTGCCAGGCAGCGAGGTGCAAGTGTGGGAGCAAATGTCGTAGCAAGTCAAGTCAAGTTGGCAGCAAGGAGGTGGTTGGGACAGAGCAGCAGAGCCCGGAGCAGCGCTGCACTGGGCTGTGTGCGATTGAAGCTCAGGCAGGCGGGCACAGCTGCCCGTGAGCTTGACCTGAACTAGGGAGGTCTGGCAGTGGGGCAGCAGCCACTGCCCCCTGGGAGGGTAAGAAAGCACCATGGGCTGCATAAGTAAGTCAGACTGATTTGAGAACACATGTGACATATTCCCTGGCATTGGGGGTAGAAGACAGGCCTAAGTGTCTTTGGTCATGAAGGTGGGAGGAACAGCTAAGTACTTAATTTACTAGTAGATATAAACATTGTCAGACCTCATGCTATTCTAGGGAGAGATCATTTTGGGAGATTCATTATTTCATTATGTTAGGCCGTCAACAAATGTTTACTGATTGTCGGCTCTACACCCAGCACCGTGGTCGGTCCATTATCCTGCCCTGGGAGGCCTATGTCCTAATTGAACTTGGTACTATAAAAGGAATAAATGAGGGTAAGCTCCATTTCTTCAAGTATCACGTTTAGTGAAGAGAAACCAAAACAAATGTTGGATGTGTGGCCATCTCGAATCTCCAGTGAAGTTTGAGCTCTTTGATTTATGTTTTTGTCATCAGTATTTGAGAGTCTCAACATTTATTCCAAACTGAAGCTGATTCTTAGTCAACATGTATGATGATATCAGATGTTAGTATTTGATTTTTCTTTTTACCTTCTTTTAAATCTCCTTTAAATATCCCTACTTCCGGGAAGTCCTGTTAAAGAAATCTGTGTACTTGCATTTATATCAAATGAGGTCTTTGAAAATCCATTCTAAAATGCTGCTATGATTATAAAAATCATATCCTGTGATCTGCTTTAACTGGAGAGGACCTTCCATGTCCCTGTGAGCCACGTTCTCTCTCTCTCGTCTGCTCATGGATTGATGCAGGGTACCCAGAATAACGTCATGGAAATAAAATGGAACTCTCTTTTTTAAGGAAGATTTCAATTGGACTCGTTTCCCTCTAAAGAGACAAAAGATAATATTCACACGATTTTCCATTTTAATGTATTATATTTCTTTATTTTCATTTGATAGAAAAGAAAACTTACTAAAAAACAACATTAAATCAATGTATTTAATTTGAAGGCTAAGGTATCATTTGGCCCATTACGTTTCCCTGATATATTTTCCTTATTTGAAATTTGATTTTTAGCAAATGTGCACTATAGCCACCTGATATGTCTATGGAATTGTATTCTGTGTGAACCTTTGGAATTGCAATAGTGTCGGGGCCGATGTCCTACAGAGCGGATTCCATGTGTCTCTAGAGATGTTACAGAGAGAGAGATTGAGAGAGAGGGAGGGAGGGAGGGAAGGAGAGAGGGAGGGAGAGAGAGAGAGGGAGGGAGGAGGGAGAGAGAGAGAGATTTGAGCATCATAATTCAGTTCAAGGAATTGGCCCCCTTTGGGTGTTTATCTCCTCCCTCCATCACCTGCCACTTGTCTGAGGAGGGGAAGCTACACTGAACTGAGAAGGAAACATTCCGTAGTGACCTTGCAGTGACATTCTGATGGACCACTGGTAGCTGAGTACATAGAATAATCAATATGTTAAATGGAGATAGTGCTTTATAAAAATGTAATGATGCGGTAGGAAGGCGCAGTGATTATCCATTGAAGCCTATCTTCTAGTCACGCAGGAGAGTTACAGTTTCCTGACCAAGGCAAGATGCTCCTGAACCCGAGGAGTTCAGAACCCCACGGAATTCTCTCATGTGATGGCTGTTGCATTGGGCATTTGGTGCTGTGCATGGTGATTCTCACAGAGGTTGCTATGAAAGAGACATTACTTAAAGGCACATTCTTCCCAGGGCTAGGGCTAGAAGCGTCGTATTAGATACACCAGATTGAAGGGAGTGTTCTTCTGCTGCGTGGTCCTTTTCTTGGTCGCTGTGCTTGCTGTATGCTAGGAGCCCCTCTGTGCTCCTGATGTCATTCAGTCCTCGCCGACCCCACAGCGGACATTGCGGGTCCCAATTTTACAGCGAGGCAGCTGGACTCTGCGTTGTTAATGTCGCCACTGTACATTGCAGAGCTGAGGTCTAACTCTGGTGTGTCCAGTTCCAAGCCTCCAAAGCTCTTTCTGGGCTTAGCTATTTTCCTCAACATCTGGAACTCGGTCAAATATTCAGGGTCCTAGTCCGCTTAGCCTGCCATAAGAAATACCATGCACGGGGGGTTAAACCACAGGTATTTATTTCTCACAGTTCTGAAGGCTGGGGAGTCTAAGATCCAGGTGTCAAGTTATAGAAATAAGCCATTCATAAGTTTTACGTGGCACACTTTTTCTGACTGGAATGATGAAATCTCACTGTCCCACTTGGCCCCGCCCATGATGGGTGTGTCCAGCTTATCTATAGTCACTGCCCACCAGTCAGTCACTTAGTCACCGTATTGGTGATCAGATCCACTGTCCTGGCATCGCACTACTATGGTTAAGTAGCCTTTGTTTTACTTAATCATGCCTCATTCACCTAACTTCCATTACAGTATATCATTATAATTGCTCCATGTTATTATTAGTCATTGTTGGTAATCTCTTACTGTGCATAATTTGTAAATTAAAATTTATCAGAGGTGTGTGTGTCTGGGGAAAAGCAGATGATATGTAGGGGTCAGTGCTATCTTTGGTTTCCAGCATCCACAGAGTGGAGCACACATCTGCTGGTACCTGGGGATACTGTATAGGATGGCACTAACACTTCATTCTTTTTCTTTTCATAGTTTCAAAAACTCAGTGATGCCCACTCTGTCGGGTTGTTGTGATATTTATAAACACTGTCTATAAACGAGCACATCTGGCAGCGTCAGCACTCAAAATATTAGCCGTTAGCAACATGGTCCTGTAGACCAAACTGTGGCAAAGCTGGCTGTTCTAAACTCATCCTTGCTGTTTGTCATGGTTCAGACGTTGCCCAAATACCTCTCACCCTAAACCTCTGCAAGCTGATGATCCTCTCGTTTAATTTATCCTCTGGAAAGTCTCACCTCTCTGCCTCCAGCCTATCTGTACTTGAACTTCTGTTTTCTGTTGATCTGAATTTTGTTTCACATTCCCTCTGGATTCCTACTGACTAAGTTCTGTCCAATGTGCAAAGAATAACAGTCTACCGCACCTCCAATGCTTCCCGGGATGTCACTCCAGCACCGTGTGAGTCTTTGGAATTGACGTTGGGCCAGGCAGATGTGGTGCAGGGCAGACTCCCACTGTCCCTATAGGGAGCTTACCAATAGACCGTAAACTTGTACACCTTTAGAATAATAAAAATGCTACCACTTTCTCCACAAGCCATTACTCTGTGTCACAAGGTTCCAATATTAAGTATATAAATATCTCATAAGCAACTTAAAATTTATTCTTTTATTCTCTCCAGAGAAGTGAAAAGCCCCCGACGCCTGGCTGAATGCACCTCGTAGGAAGCGAGGAGCTCACCCTGTGGTACTCTGTCACGGGGACACCGGGGACACCACTCCCAACGGTCAGCTAATGCACCGCCTGGGTTAACGCTCCCCCCACCCAGATCATGTGGGTTAGGCTGGAGGGTGAACCAACAGATTCCATAATGTTCTCCTCTGTGATATTATTTTTTCCAATTTGAATGCAGGCATTAGACAGACATTAACTGAGCACCTACTATGCACCAGGCAGGTGTTGTCTTACACGCAAAATGAAGAAAGACATGTTTTCTATTTATCTTCACTTCAAGTTAGGAAACCAAATCGTTTGAAAAGTGTGTTTCCTGAACATTTCAACCTTCAGCAAAGCACCTAAAAATTGCATGTTTCACTGGCTAGCCACAAAAGAGGAGGTAGGAAGAGAAAGAAGTACAGGCCCAGAAACCTTAGTGCCCAGAAACAATACATTGACTAAAACATGGTCTCATCAGCAAGTTGTGCATAAGGGGTGTTATTGGGGATGTCATTGTGATCTGAGCTTTTTAAAATGAAAACTCCCCTAGCTATAAAACAGAGATTTTGATAAAAAGAGTTTGGTCTACTATACTCCTTTAATTATCCAGAGTAATTTACTCATTCCTGCCTTTATTTCTTTCTCCTGTATCAACCCCAGGCAAAGTTTGATTTTCAAAAGTTGCAGAGTGGTAATAATGCATGAACTTAATAATACATGAGAGATATTAAATCATTACAAACCATACACAATGTTTAATATAAAAATGTGCAATTGCCTTCATTACTAGTAAATCAAAATTAGTAATTAAATCTTATACAAATCAGCTGTTAACCACTCGTTATACAATGTATACTAATATAATACATTTTTACAAGTTCATAAGGAGATCATGGTAAATTAAAGTGACTTGAATATTTTTTTAAATGAATGTTTCTTCATTGCTTTAAGTTAGCACTAAAGTGATAAAAAAAAAGCAGATATTCTGACCAGAAGGGAAACAATGACCTTCATGACTCTTGACAAGAATAACCAAAATTTTAAATTAGAGAAAATTCAAAATGTATTAGCACTAACCACAGAAATGAATCCATAGCAGAAAATGTGAAACAGGCTAAAATCATTTCTAAAGTCAAATTTCACAATGTTGCTTCATTTTTACAGAGTGAGACTATGTAGAATAGTACTCTTGTTGTTTGCCATATCCACAAGTCATGTTTCTACTACGTTCCAGGAGCTTTGCATGTGGTATCCATCTCATTTAACCCTTGAGGTGACTCTGCACGTATTACTCACAGTCTTATAAAGGACAGCACGGGCTCTCAGGGATGAAATGGCCTCCTCACTGTAACACAGCCAGCAAGAAGCCAACCAAGAATTTTACTTAAGAGCCATCTCACTCCAAAGTGCATGCTCTTTCTACCGTAATTTAGACTTTACAGGACAAAGACATAATGTTCTGCCTCAGATAATGCCCAGAAATTTTGAAAATGGAAAGTGATCAAGTACTGCCTCCATACAATCTTAGAAAAGCAGAATTTGTTCATAGAGCCAGAACATGAAATACTTCTTTGTACTTCAAATGACTTAGCAACAACGCCATCACATATTGTACCATAATTTTAATCAGGTAGTTTCATCAATGGTAATGAATCAACATTTTTGTGGATTAAGGATTAACTTGAAAGTGTTACCAGAGAGGAGAGGTCCTCATCTCCCTTGGTTGCTAGTGGGGGTGGATTTCTAGCAATATCCTGAGAAAAAGAATTTTCTGAGACTCTTATGGGAGGATACCATATTGTAGAAAGTTTTTTTACTGTGGAATCAGACCTCCACATTTCCAAGGTTTCACTTCCCTCACTCCTGCTGAGGAAGAAGTCCCATTTTGCCTTTAGCAGGGCTAAAATCAAAGCCAGGGCCCAGAATTTGCTTTCCATGTCTGCATGGTCCAATTCAGCATCAGCTGGTTTAATTTACGTTTCCCCACTGTTGTCCATCAGTCCATTGCACGTGGGGCCTCAGGGATTAAATGGCCTCCTCACCTTAAAACAGCTATGGGTGAATGCAAGGAGACCAAGAGCGAGCCAAAAGCACAAAAGCAATACGAGAGAGAATTCTTTTGTTTAGGGGATTATGTATTCCCAAATTGTCATGGCTTTGCAGTGGCCCCGCCCATTCTGGCCAACCATCTCTGTCCCCAGGTTTGACCAAGTGGCAAGTACCTTCCCTAATCACCCAGCTTCACTGTGCTTGAGTCTATCTCCCCTTTGGTGGACCCCTTCCCCCAGTGATCTGCAGGGAATGGGCGAGTATTCCCTGGGGAGTGTGAAATTGCAGCTTCCTGGTGAAGCTGCCCAAATGACATGCCTATCATGCCTGGCCTTCCCTTTATTCCTTTCCTATTATTAATAACTAGCCAATTACAATTATATCATAGTGTTTTTCTAGTTTATATTTCAAACTTCCAGATGACCTACATTCTTTACAAGCATGTTATGCTTTGTTTTAATTGTAAAGATTTTAAAAAATAACTTATAGTCTGTATGCACACATAAAAATAAAAGCAATTTAGTGGAACCATACATTTGCTATACAGGTTTATATCTTAGGAATATTTTAGTTTTGCAACACCAATAATTGAACCAATGTCTTGATTAAGACAATAAATTTTGTTCACACATGATGTCTCCAAAAACTATAACTTGGTCAGATATAAACAAACACCTGGTGTTTGCAAGCCAATTTGCAAGAGAAAGTAGGACTATCTAAAATGAACGGCTGAATAGATTATAGAGAACACAGAAATATTCAGAGACCTGGGGAAGAAGCAAAAGAATGTCTCTCAGCAGAGCAATTATAAGGCTTAAATGTTAACCCTGAGCACAGCAAATTGTGGAAGGTTTTTATTTAATGATTCCTTTAACAAACTAAAAGCTGGGTTTGAGACCACTGTTCACAATTTTTTTTAAAGATATGACAGTGAATAACATTCTGGGGACAGCCAATAGGTTTGTGTGGGTTTGTTTGTTTGACATTTAAGGGTAGACAAGTGTGATGTATTCAGCTCTTGGTATCTTGGAAACAGGAAGCTGTACAAAGCAATTTAGGAGGAAAACATGCTAAGAAAAATAGAGCTGACCACTGTGTAGGAGTCAGCTCAGAAAACACTGGTATGCCAAGCACACCCAGTATGAGAAAAATGAATGAGTAGAAAAATGAATGAGTAGACGGTAGCAATAGAAATTATTTTTCTCTATATACATGCATTTATTAATTGAGATATAGAATGCTAAAGCTATACTTACATATTTCAGATAAATTGTCAACATCATCAGCAATAAACCAAGTGAAATATGTATTCTGGGCTTATGTTAAGTTTATTAAAGAAAACAAATCCCCAAGTGCAGTTTGGAAAATAATTTAACAATATTTTTAATTTAACAGTAACATTCTATGCCATGTAATACAGTGAAAGTAAAAATTTTCTCCAATGTTTGGGACATTTTGGCGAATTTGTGTTTTCCCCTCTAACTTTAGGTGACCTTACTCAGGCGATAAATATCGATTTCCTAATTTCAACAAAAGCCATTAGCACTCGATTCTTGGTGTATTCATAAAAGCACAGGGATTACTATGTTGAGGTATTTTTAATCACAATTTTAATGTTTATTCTTATCATTTTAAAGTACTTTTTATAAGCAATGAACTTGGCAGGTCAGGGAATTAAGTGATAGATAGACATAGTTCGAACTGTAGCTGGGAAGACAAGAGGAAAATAGAAGCATGCAATTTCCGGAAAATCCCAGCAGATCTGTGGCGGATGCTTTGGAGTCAGGCATCGGGAACTCTTACTGAATCTGTGGTGGGCCAGATCCTGCATAAGTCCTGGTGGGCAGTGGCGAGCAAGTGAGTTTTTCTTTTTTTTTTTTAAATATGCAATATTCTTTATTACAAATTTTATATAGCCAATTGATTTTCACAGAATGATTTCTTTAACTTTTGCTGAACTCTTTTTTTTATTGCTAAAAGTATTACAAAGGGTATTGCATATGTGTCCTTTTTTTAAATAAAAATTATTATAGGATGGTAGGAAAATATTGTTAAGGAAGAGGTGAAAGTTGAGCTGAATTTTGAAAGATGGGCAGGATTTAAATTTTCAGAAAGGAAAGAGAGCCTTCAAGCATGTAGAATGTAGTGAACAAAAATATTCCTTAGGAGGAAGGGTGGTGCCTGAAAGTGTAAGGGCTGGTAGGAAGTCAGAGCAGTTTGACTGGGTGGAGAGTTTGTGGGAAGTGAGACGGAGAAAGTGAGAAAAACAGGCTGGAGCCTCACTGTGGGGCCCTGAGTGCTGGACTGGGAGGAGCTGGGTTAGAAGCTAGAGGATTCACTGGGGGAGTTTGAGTTTCTTACCCTCATACCACATGCAATGATCTTGCCTCGCCCCCTGCTTCTGAGCCTAATGTTCCTTCCATTAACATCTCAGCAAAGCAAAGGAGGCTGGCAGGCACCCCAAGGAATTCATGAGCAGCAGAGTTGTCAATCAAATTGTTTCCATGTCTAGCATAATAGAAATATAAATCTTAGAGAAAAAAAAGAAGCCTTAGATTCCAGAAGTCTGCATTGGCTTATTACAAACGAACAGATGCCCAGAGAAGGTAAATGACTATGAGTCGGTCAAATTGTTAGTGACTGATCTCCTGAGAAAACTTTCCTTCATTCTCGGCTAAGTGTTT
This sequence comes from Myotis lucifugus, assembly GCF_000147115.1. NCBI lineage: Eukaryota > Metazoa > Chordata > Mammalia > Chiroptera > Vespertilionidae > Myotis > Myotis lucifugus. The sequence continues at coordinate 1,230,846 of NW_005871201.1, read as the reverse complement.
TTCCATTTCCCCACGTGGATTCTCCCCTCTCTGCCCAAGCCCTGAGAAGCACTACACAGGCTGGGACCCAGCAGAGGACAGATGGCGTTCTCCAATTACAAAGATGAGGGAAGGTTTAAAAGAGACTGCTTACCCAGTTGTGAGTGGGATATTGGAGACCACAAGGGATAGCAGGGTTCCCAGGGAGAGTAATCCCAGAACTGTTAGCAGCATTAAACCCCAGAAAAGGGAGTCTTGTAAATGGGGCTGCATCCACAAGAGAATAGAAAACCCCCAGCCAACTCACACGGTTCAAAGTGGAGCCCAGAATCCTGACCACATTCCCCCTCCTCCCTCTGATCACCGGTCAGCGTCTCCCATGGACTGAAGCCAGCTGAAGTCAGAGGTAAGGGGACCTGTTGCTGCAATGTGTTCTGGTCAGTTTCCTGACCAAAGAGCAGAGAGGGAAGGACAGGAATGGAGGCCAAGCACATTTCTAGGAGGGGGCATATTCTCAGGTCTCCAATAGAAATCCTCACTCACTTCACTGTCTTAGGGGACTCCTGGCTTTGATTGCTCCGGCATCCTGGTCATCAGCACACCTCAGGGCTTCTGCCTGGCATCCTCCTGTTAGCTTCTGCATCTCTCATTTCTCACGATTTGAGGGTATCACCTCTCCCACAGAATCCTGATTTCTTGAATTGGAAGTCCTGTCTCCTAGTTGCTGCATACAAATCCTAGGTCCGCAGCCACTCAGTAAACTGCTGCAGGGTCTCTAGGCGACCCTCCCTTCCTCAGGACTTTGCCATATGTAATAATAACTCGTCATCCTTTAGGCCAGTGGTTCTCCACCTTGGCTGCACATTAAAATCACCTGGGAATCTTTTTAAAATCCTGATGTCTGGGCCTCATCCTCTGGAAATTCTGTTTCTTTGTTACTAATGTTGTGGCCCTACCCCATAACAAAGAAACAGAATTTCCGGAGGATGAGGCCCAGAAATCAGGATTTTAAAAAGATTCCCAGGTGATTCTAATGTGCTGCCAAGGTGGAGAACCACTGCTTTAGGCTTTTTCAGCACGGGAAGCTGGATAGCGTCATAGAGCACCAAATAAATCACAAGATATTCGACCCTCTTAAGGAAGCCCAGACTGCCTCAGTACGATATTCATCCTAAATTCCTTCAAGTGTCTGATATATGCTTGCAAAAACATTAGGTCATCATTCATGTTTCCTGACATAAAGGGACACGTATGCAAAAGAAGCCCAAAGACAGCACTGATATCCTCTGGTGAAGAGCACCCACTCCAATGGAAATGTGTCATTTATGCTCTGGTGTACTTTGGGCTCAGGTCATGCCAACATCATATAGAAGCGGCTGTTAAGCTCCCAATTTAAATAAAGTACTTTTGCAGAGAGGAATTAGAACTCCCTACTGGCAAACTGCTTTGATTGATACCTTCTGCTCCGAGAAGCAATTCCCAGCTGGCTCATGTCCTTAAGCACAGGGTTCGCTTCCATTTCCACAGTTGTGTTTCTCTCCCCACATCTGTCTTTAAGCCTGGGACCCAGCTGCTGACAGTTATATGGATTTATCAGCATCAGAGTCTAAATGGAATCTTACTGTTATTTTCCTCATGGGCTTGCCAGCCTGAACACATGACCTTTTTCCTACCATAACTTCATTTAGAAAAGCTCAGATTGCTTGGGTTTAAAAGCTGCGTGCAAAGCAATATTAAATAGATTAGACTGCACGAATGCTACTAGAATTATTTTTTTTAGCTCAGATGAGCTCTGTGATAGGTTATTGCCCTGGTTTCATATTTGTATATATAGTATGTATTCAATTATATATTTAAAGAAATGAGAGCATATAATGGGCAAACATGGTCATCTTTGTTTGCATATTATTCAATGAATATAGTTTAATGAACATGTTTTCTCACCTTTGCCTGAATTTTAACAGAATACGTTATACTCACTTTCATTCTATCATTCTAAGTGTGAAAAGACAGGATTAAAAAAATAATAGGAAAATGCATTTGTACCACTTTGTAAAATCAACTCACAGACCTTAGTTGGCTTTTTTTTCTAAGATGAAATTCACATGAAACTGCCACGTTAGGATTCTGAGGCGCCCACTTTTCCATATGCAGATTTGTGTGGTGATAATTCTATACGCCACCCTGATAAGAGACATCCCATGCCCGCCTCCAACCTTGTCAACCTTACTTTGTAAAAATATACATCTCGGTATATTTGGAATTTCTATTCTCTTCCCTCTTCGCCTTTGTCCAGTGGTCTAAACGAGATTTTGAGGTCTGTCTGACAGTTGTTGTTCCTCTTGCTTTGGGTTTCTTTTCTGGGAGGTGTTTGGAGGATTAAAATTTTCCACCATGAAGTCATACACCTTAGCATCACCTTCATTTTCTATCCTCTGCACTAATGAGACCCTGGGTAGCTCTTATTTAATGAAGCTGCTTCTGTCTGCTCGGCCAAATTAAATTGATCATAGCCGACAGTGAGTAACCTATTGTTTTAGGCATTTACATATTTTAGTGCATTCAAAAGGCCTTGAGAAAATTCTTAGTTTTATTTTGGGGTGTTGCAATTAAGATTACACTGTATTCTCTTCAGTCACCTGCTGGAGGCAATGACCTTGTATTTATGTTGGCGATGAAACTGGATATGATGCGATCCCTCACTCTGCAATAGGTGTGGTGTTACAAATCAGCAGTTTAAAAGTCAAATACCTCGGCAGCCCAAACTACATAGATTCTACCCCTAACTCTGACCTTGACCTAACTTAGTACCAAATACTGATACTGATGTTTCCCCTGATCATGGCTGTTTGTTTTTTTCAGACAATAATATATTACAGAAACATTATGATAACATAGGAGGCAAAAAAGTAAATTATTAGTGCAATTTATCTAATACTAAATGATTAGTAGTCACTTCATCCCTCAGGCCATCCATCAAAAAGTCAGGGCACTGATGTTTAATGGCTACACATTACATGCCTGCAACCGCACTAAGGAAAATCTCACCTGAACATTCTCCTTACCTTCTCAGTTCTGAGTTTTATACAAGGTCAAACCAACTCAGGGTTTGTTGGCAAAGGACATCCGAACTTCAGTGTATTTAAATGCGTTATCCATTATTTGATTGACACATGGGGAGTGATTCTGGGAAGCCCTAGAAATTCTAAGATTAGGCACCTCAATATTGACATTGCCTTTGTCCCTTTGTAATGTGTGGGGGGTAGTGAGGAATAGTAACCATTCAGTGTCCCTGTTCACCAAAGATTCATGGCTTATTTTTATACAGAGAAATCTCTGCTGCTTGTATTACCTACCCTAACCAGAAGATTGGAGCAGATTGAAAACAATCATATCTGATTAATTATGTTTTGGAAAGCCAAAATAGTGGTGTTGTTTTTTATTTTTTGTTTTGGATATGCACAAGAATCATCAGAAGCTAATTACCACCATATAAATAATACTGCATATTTAAATATGTGCTACCTGTGAGATCTCTCAGAGCTGTTTTCATGGGGCTAGTCTGGTTTCCACCTCTGCACAGTGGACCACATCTCTCCCTTCAATGCCAATGTTAGATGTGGCATCCTCGTTTGAGGGAAGCCAGAACAACTTCCGGTAGATTGTCAGTCTCTGAATGTTGATAATGTGTTCCAGTGTTTCCTGAAGGAAACGTGTAAAATATGTTATTTGCACAATTAGAGTGTCTTTCAAATTTAACTCTTGACACTTGGAGCCCAGGAAATTATAAAGATGTCATTGTGGAGGGACCTTTTACTTCATTCAGGGAGAAAACTTCTGAGGAGGGAAATATATGACAGTGTGTCTGAAAACCAGCCAGGGATGCCACTCCAAAGACAAGGCTCTCACGAAGGAAAGAATGCCGAATGCATTTGAAAGACTCTGCATTATTTCAGTTTTTATAACAGTTTTTAAATATAGGCTGAGTTGTTTGTGCCATCTGCTGTATAGATATCAATTGGGAGAGTAGTTGCTCCAACTGCTAAGGGCATCTGTTTGATTTAATTTAATTTAAAGTTCACATCACAATCATAATGGAAATACCCTGAATTTTAAAGAGAAATTCTGGTTTCCTTTGTAGTTCAGGTGCAAGCATGTGGCTTTTCAACATCTAACATAATTCAAGGTAGCTATGGTAACATGATACAACACTGTTACTAAGTCATTTACAGGGTGGGGCAAAAGGAGGTTTACAGTTGTTCCTATGGAAAATAATACAGTAATCCATATATCTAAAAGCCTAAGCGACTGGTCAACCAAACGACTGGTAGCTATGACGTACACAGACCACCAGGAGGCAGATGCTCAATGCAGGAGCAGGAACCACAGGCATGGAAACATGGAACAGACTGATGAATCTCAGAGGGAAGGGGAGAGGGGGGAAGGGGGAGACCAGGAAGAGATTAACCAAAGATCTTATATGCATACTAGAGGCCTAGTGCATGGATTCGTGCATCGTTGGGGTCCCTCAGCTTGGCCTGCACCCTCTCGCAATCCAGGACCCCTCGGAGGGATGTCGGAGAGCTGGTTTCAGCCTGATCGCCCCACAGGCCAGGCCGAGGGACCCCACCGTTGCACGAGTCCATGCACCGGGCCTCTAGTTAATAAATAATAATACGAAAATAAGCTCTGTGCCTTGTGGACTCACAGCCATAAACCTACCTTTTCCCCACCCTCTGTATATATTTTTCCAAGATTTTATTCATATAAGTCACTGCTGGACATTTTTGATACAAGAATGGTCATAGTTCACTCAATAGTAATAAGAATGTTCAGAGAATATCTGCTTAATCTAGTGAATAACGTCAGAACCCTGGTGATGTCTTCAGGTTTATATTTTGATAGGATAACAGTGGTCAATTTGATATAAGGGTTTGTTTGCTGGAACTTCTTGCTGTTTCAAATAGCCTAATTTGTTAATATCCAGAGTGTACAACAAGGCTCAGTGGTTTTCTTAAATTTTGAAGACAAATTATTGGGCTTTGAGATACATGAATTCTGTGTTTAGCTTAGGTTGAGTGAGTTGTATTCTATATTCATAGGGATTTTTTTTCCATTTAGCTTCTTAAAGAGATACTTTACCATGAACCCATTTTATAAATATTTAGTCCAATTAGTAGATGATTGCCTTTCAAAGTGCCTTATTTCACTATCAAATTTGTCTTTAGAAATGTTTTAGTGTGTTCTGAAATAATTTTTTTCCCCTGTATGGTTAATGCTATCAAGATCACTACTCTAACCCAAATGTCCTGCCCTTCTTATTCTGAAATTATATTGACATTCCAAATACTAAATATTCTTCTTTTTTTTCTGCCTCTCACAGTTCTCTAGCTGACTTTGTCAAAATACCAATTCATCTTACTTATGCAATTTGTCCCTGCATAGTGTAGCTAACAAACTATGAAGAAAATACATAACCAGAATCAATTATAAATATCCTCAAATTGGCAGTATCATTGAGATACACAGGCAACCATGTCATTGCTAATGTGTAGTGATGACTAATAATATTAACAGTAATACTGTCATTTATTCTTTCATGGCACCTACTGCTTTATAAAGAGTGTCACTACATTTTACCTCTTCAGGGAAAGCTGCCCTATGTTTGAACAGTAGTCATGTCTAGTAAGTTTATAGAAATAACTAAATTGAAAGATTTTAATATTTTTCTTTCTGATCTCTTTTGATACTTCTTTCTACCCCCCCTTACTTGGATTCTACCTTCATCTTGCATAATCAATGCTCTGGTATTTACTCTTTTGTGTGTTACTCATTTTCTCCTCTACGTTTATCTAAGCTCTTCTATTCCTCATATGGGAACAGATCTGATTTTTCACCGTTTGCCAACCTGCTAGGGTAACTCCCTGCTAATCCAGCATGCCAGTTCACTGTAATGGAAGAGAAGATGGAAAGGAATCCTGAGAACCATCCCATTTTCAGTGATAGCCAAAGGCAAGCCATGGACATACCAAAGCAACAGCAACCTGCCTATAGCCCTCTTATATGCTTGATACACATTGACTCTAATTTTGTCTCTTTTCAATTGGAAGGTCCTGCCTCTGATATTTTCTTTCAAATTTATGCCATTCGAGCCCTGCCTTTCCTCAAAAGAAATAATTTGTTAGGGATGCTCCACGTGCTCTATCCCCCCTGAGCCAGCCTATGCTGACTCTGTTTCAGAGTCTTGGGAGTCAACCTTGAACCCTATTGGGATCAGCCAAGGATCCCATAGGCCATGGCAAGAGGATATTTGGATACTGACTTATAGGTGATGCACAGGCATTTCAACTGTGACCTTCCAGAGACAATGCCACTGACTTTACTTTCTTATGTAAAACAGAGACTCAAAGGACTTTCTAGCCACTTAGAAGATATGGGAGAGATCTGGAGTAGTCCAATCTTTATCTTGATTCTCTCATTGGAGAATTGGGTATTTGCTTCCCAATTTTCATCTTGAGTGTGATTGAAGTCATCTCACTGAGGTTTACTGCTTCTTCAGTTTCCACTATCCAGGGGCCAGGGATCACACTGCCCCCATGGACAGCACACTGGTGGTGCAGAGGGAGACCGCTATGCTTCTAAGCAAGCCTGGGTGGACAGACACATACACCCATATCCAAATACACAGAGATGATTTGTTAACCTAGGTCACTAGTGTCTAAAGACATGTGAGGGTGGAATTGGAGCAGATCATCATTTTAGAACCAGCTTGGGAAAATCTGGCATGAGTCATGGAGGTGGTGCACAAGAGAAACCATTAAGCTTTGAATGTTTACTTCTTATTTCTGAACCATCCCTATGGACTGAGAAATGCGTGCTGCTAATTGTTAAGACATCCTCTGGCTTTGCAGTAAGCCATCGTGTCGTTTCCTTCCATGTCTCATGAGGTGAAGGAAGACATGCCTAGGACCTGTGTGGATGTGTTCCTGAAGGTCAGCCTGCCAGTGTGCCACAAACCTGGCATTCTGCCTCGGATGTGATAGGTCAGTCTTTTCCAGGACTCGCACCAAGCAGTGTCAGCTCCCCTCAGAAAACACCAATCATTATGCCTCACACCCAAGTGGTCAGAGCTGCAGAAGGGGTTGGCAGTAGGTGATATTTGAACTGGACACAAAAAGGAATTCTACCAAAGAACTAAGGAACACTCCATTTCTGGTAGCATTTGCCTTTTTATTATGATACTAGTGCCATGAAATTCATGCACATTAAAAGGGGAATTAATTAGAGGAAATATTTTAATATTGCTATTTGCCCTTTCTCCATAATAGAAGTGTCAGAGATGAAAGAAAATTAGTAAAATGTATATGAAAATCTCCCCCCTGTCAGAGTCTGGGGCACGCTGCAGGAACCAGAGTCCAGTCCCCGCCCACCCACACGCACCTCGAAATCGCAGGAGACCCAGACCCAGACGGCCCCATCCCCATCAAGCCCTGCAGGGCGGGGAGTGCAGCCTCAGCTCCCAGTCAAGCCCCACCGGGTGGGGGGCACAACTCCAGGTCCCCCAGCCCAGCCCCAGGTCCCCCGGCCCCGGTGCTGGGGCGGTGGTCACAGCCTCAGGTCCCCCAGCCCCGGCGTGAGGGCTCAAGGGCGCCAGGGCAGGAGGGCAAGATGGCCATTTGCATATTAGCTCTTTATTATATAGGATTTTGTATCATACAGAAATAGAGTGAAAAAACTGCCCCTCTCCTAAAAGTAAAATAACCTTAGTTTTCTATGCCATAATAATATAGAGAGAGAATATCCTCATCAGTGTGATTTCAAATTGAATCCACTGCAGTTCAAAGGGAACCAGCTTCTCCCTGGCTGGGTGGCTCAGTTGGTTGGAGTGTTGTCCCATAAACTGAAAGGTTTCAGGTTTGATTCTCAGTCAAGGCACATACTGGTACACAGGCTGTGTGTTTGATCCCTGGTCAGGATGGAGGCAACCTATCAATGTTTCTCTCACATTGATGTCTCTCTCTCTCTCTCTCTCTCTCTCTCTCTCTCTCTCTCTCTCTGGAAATCAATGATGGAAGCATATCCTCGGGGGAGGATTTAAAAAAAAAAGAAACCACCTTCACATTAATATTTTCTTTCCATGGCAATGTCATAGTTGAATATGGGACAATTACCCATGTATTTTTGTTTTAATTTTAATGAATTGAAAGGAGTTTATCAGAATTGGAAATTATGTCTGAATCACCATTGTTTCAATCTTATTGTAAGTTGATAGAATTTAAAGCTGGAAAATGCCTGGCCCATGTGGCTCAGTGGTTGAGCATCAACCTATGAATCAGGAGGTAACAGTTCGATTCCCATTCAGGGCACATGCCTGAGTTGTGGGCTCAATCCTCAGTTGGGTACTTGCAAGAGGCAGTCCATCAATGATTCTTTCTCATAATTGATGTTTCTATCTTTCTCTCTGTCTCCCTTCCTCTCTGAAATCAATAAAAATATATTTATTTTTTATTTTCTGTTGTTGTCGTTTTTAATCTTCACCCAAGGATTTTTTCTATTGATTTTTAAAGAGAGTGACAGAGAGAGAGAGAGAAACATCAATGTGAGAGAGACACATTGATTGAATGCCTCCCAAATGCACACTGACCAGGGTCTGAGATCAAGCCTGCAACCGAGGTATGTGCCCTTGACAGAAATGAAACCTGGTACCCTTCAGCCCACAGGCCAATGCTCTATCTACTGAGCCAAATCGGCTAGGGCCAATAAAAAATATATATTTTTAAAAAGCTAGAAGAAAGGGGAAAAAAGAGAGAAAATAAGAAAAAAAAAGGTTCTTTTGAATTCTTTTCTTTCTGTGTTATAGTTTCCTTGCTTATGAATATCCAAATCAGTGTCTATATTTGAATTCAAGGATATGGCTGAAAGAAGATAGTCTGAATCTTAAAAAGAAATCTCCTCTCTCTCTCTCTCTCTCTCTCTCTCTCTCTCTCTCTCTCTCTCTTTCTCTTTCATACACACACACACACACACACACACACACACTCCAATGTATTGTGAGTGGAGAATTGATTTATCAGAGACCACTGAAACCCTAGGGATTTAACCTTTCTAAGTAACTGTACTATTAAAAACAGTATTAAGTTTGAGTCGACTGGTCAAGGTGTTGCGTCTTGCCTCACTTCATGGTATTTTAATTTTCTTTGAAGTTGTACCCGAGATTGGGGAGTCCACACATTATAAACTTATGTGTATATAAGGCTTATGTGACTCTGGAAATCAAAGAAAAATATTTGGTCAGAGCAGTACCTTTGACACAGAAGCCGTACTACTAATACAATGAATGCACATCATAGGATAAGAGCTCTAAGTTGGGGGGTAGGTTTCTAAAAATAACTACTCGATACTTTCTGCGTCTTACACAGCCTTACACGGTGGAGGATTTCCTAGGCTTATCTTGTTAGATTGCATAATCAATACACCATGTTCTAGCATGTAATTGAAGGCTTGATTTGCTTGTCTTCAATGGAGGTTAAGCCTCTAAAGTTCAGTAACATGTACTGTTGCTGATTTGTGTGTATATTTCTTCACTCTAAATAAGAAGATGAATTGTAAAAATATTTTCTAATGTAATACAATAATTTTTCCTGGTGTCATTTACCTTTTAAACTAGTGATTCAAACAACTTTAGCCTAAGGCACCAAGAATTTTAACTGGTGTGCGGCAAGAATTTTTAAAACATGCAATACCTGACTGTTGAGTCAGGGGCACTGACCTCTTTTCCCTTAAATTGTCAAATAAAAAAATGACAGCAATGAACACAATAGCCATTGGTGTGAATGAATCAAAATTATACCTATGTTTTGCCAGACTGGCAAAAATACAGTATATTTTTTGGTGTTCCACAGAATATTAGCAATTAGTCTGTGTGTGCCAGGAGGTGAAAAAGGTTGAAAATCACTGGCCTACTGGGATGTTTTTATATATTTAATTAGCCACTGATCTAATAAGAGTATATTTTCCTAAAATAGATAATCCTATGCCAGTGTTGAGCAATAGAGAGAGCAGTAGAGTGGCGGTCTGCATCATTTTACCCAGAAATATTGTAATAATTTAACTTGTACTCTCACTTCAGAATGGAGATGGGTTTCACCAGACCATGGTTGATTTTTCCTCTTAAATGCCCATATGTGTACAGAGTATAGGGATAGCAATTATGAAGGTACAGTTT
>NW_005871201.1:1182745-1220452 GCF_000147115.1 Myotis lucifugus | reverse complement strand
CTTTTGTTGGTGGTGGTTTTATGGTTATTACTGTGATAATGCAAAAAAGTTAAAGTGATAGTGTCAGGCATTTAGAGATACAAAGATTTGTTTTTCAATTCTTAGACAAACCAGACGAGATCTTAGGTATATTATTCCTTGCTTATTAGATAAAAATAAAGTTAGGTGCTTCAAATATATGTATGTATGTATGTATGTATGTATTTACTTATGTATTTATTTTATGATCCTGGGGATTCTGAAACTCAGCTTGCTCATAGAAAAATAAAATGCATTTTTGCTATGATCTCTTAGAGTTCCAAAATTTCTATGAATGTATGAATAAAAGTCAATCTACTATAGGAAAACAAAAGTTTAGTGGATTGATTCTTTTATTTTATTTCATTGTCTCTTCTTACCTCCGGTAGTGGAAAACCAGGCACAGTGGCAAATCCAAATTGAAAAAGAAAAAGAGAAGTTTATTTTCCATAACATCAAAACTACCTGGATATGTTCAATTCTAAGGGCAAATTCTACCATTAAAAGGGAGGATTTCAGAATTTGTAGTGGGAGAGCTTGACTCTGTGATAATGGAAAAGCACTCTTGAATCTCAGTGTAAATAACCAAATACTAGGTGAGCTTGTCACCTTACACATTTCTCTTCTTCGTGGTTTAAATTTTTCTGTATTTTAGGTATGCCTAACTCTGAACATTGGATTTTAATAAAATTCTTCAATATTTATTTATTTGTAGAGGTTGGAATTGTACCTAGCAGTCAGAAAGTGCTCTAAATATGTTTGTTAAATTAAAACACATACATGCACACATTATTAGTAAGTATAGACCCTCGTTTACAAAACTACTTTAGGTGGAAAACATCACATTTATTAGCTCTTTTATATACAGCCACTTTATATAAAGCCTCTCAATTTATCTTCATAAAAAGTATAAATTCTTTCCACATCCTACAAATTGACATATAATTGACATATATGCAAATTACCTAAAAATATCTAGTGCCTGACTCTTATCGTTTTATCATTTTGTGTGTGTGTGTGTGTGTGTGTGTGTGTGTTAATTCTCACCCAAGGATATTCTTTCCATTCATTTTTAGAGAGAATGGAAGGAAGAGAGGGAGGGGGAGAGAGAGAGAAACATCAATGTGAGAGAGACACATTGATTGGTTGCCTCCTGCACACCCCCCAAACCTGCAACCCAAGCACATGACTTTGACCAGGAATCAAACCCATGACCCTTCGGTTCAGGGGCCAGTGCTCTAACTACTGAGTCACACTGACCAGGGCAAATGCCTCAGTCTTTTATATGGTAACAAACATTTGTAGAACTAATAATTAACAACAACCACCCAAGGGTTCCAATCAGGCTGAAAAGATATTCTTATGTCTCCCGCTCCTTTTCCGCCTATGGTACTACCTTCTTTACTAATAGCCAAAGTTTGAGCCTGGAAAAGATTATGGTTCTTTGTTTTCCCTTTAATTTCAGTAGTTTTTACATGGCCAATATGCTAAAGCCTCGTGATTTAATGAGCAGAGGTAAATTATTTGAGAATGCTATCAAAAGAGATGATCCACTAATTTGTAGCTCAGCAGTGCAGAGCTGTTTTACTAAAATCCAGAAAATTAATTTAAAAGTGCAGGTTAAACAATAGCACTTGCACCACAGGGCATCCTGGCTTAGTTTACTTTGGCCAGGCGCTGAGTGAAAACACCCAGACCAACTGGTGTTTCCGATGGAACCTGCCTCCCAGTGTCACATGCACCTCCCATGTGGAGGTCTCTGGAGGATTAAGCCTCAGGCAGGAATTTCCTTCCAGAGCACTGCCCCCACTAAATGACAGGATGGGTGGCTCCACCCCAGGCTTGGGGAGAGGTGGGAAGGAGGAGAGCGCTCTGAGAGCTCTCAGCTAACAGGAAAATGTAAACATGAAATACAACTGGATGGCCGAATCATCTTATTGACCTTGAACTCTCCAGAGAATTTTCCCTTAGAGGTTTTCTCTGATGAAAACCTGGGATAATTTTTCCTCTAAATCCCCTAACGGTGGAGCAGAAGTTCCCTTCTGTTGGTTGAACTGAAAACAAATACTTGAAGAATGTCTGTGTGATGGTTATGTTCTTAAAATGCTTGTAAAGATGGAAAAACCTTTACCCATGACCAAGAGTTAACATTTATTGTTTTAATGATATATACAAGCTCATGAATCCTTTTGGTGCTAATGATTCTGCTATTTCACAGACCAAATGTTTCAGTACATTAATGTCCTTAAATGTATTTCATAGAAATAAAAAAAAATTAAGGGAAAAAAATGCTTGAAAATACTGCATTATAATGATCATGAATTTTACTCATATAAATGGTTAGGAACTATGTGGCTATGATATTTGGAATGGAGAGCATTTACATTGTAGTTCCAACAGACCTGTGATTGAATTCCAGCTTTGGCACCCACAAGTGTGGCTTTGAGTAAATTTCTTAATTTTTCTAAGTTCTGCATTTCTTACCTTGAAGAACAATATCGGATTTCGAGAATGTTATGAGGAGTATTGAGATGATGTAATATTATTTTGCAGGGAGTTAAGTGTTCAGTGTATGTTACTAACTTACATTTTTCCTTTATATTTATGCATTATATACAACTAGAGGCCCAGTGCACGATTTCGTGCCCATTGAAAGGAAATTAATTAGAAGAAATATTCTAGAGGCCAGGGAGGGACTGCGGGAAGGCTCCAGGGTGTGTCTGGCCCATCATGCCCAGTCCCATCGGCCAGACCGCAACAGCAAGCTAACCTACTGGTCACAGCATCTGCCCCCTGGTGGTCAATGAACGTCATAGTGACTAATGGGTTGGACACTTAGCATATTAGGCTTTTATATAAATAGACTAGAGTCCAGGTGCACGAATTCATGCACGGGTAGGGTACTGAGGGGAATGGGGGAGACCGGAATGCCATTGGCCCTCCCGTCGGGAAGTGGGACGCCCTTGCCAGCCCAGGATCTGGATCCATCTGCTGACATTTGTGTCGGGAGCCACCTGGTGGCCACTTTTATATTGTTTCTTCCTTGCGGAGCATCAAGGGAGGGGAAGTGGCTACAGTGCCCGAGGCCAACTTCCAGGAGGCTGGCGGCACTGTTGGGATTGTGCCGGTGGCGCTGATCTGTTGGTACCTGGCCTGTTCTCTGGAGATTGGACCTGCAGGACTTCTGAGGGAGTGAGTGGCTGCCAGCAGGCTGGTGAGCCATTTGGATGGGTCTCAGCTGAGCAGTGCTCCTGCTATGAGAGCATACTGACCACCAGCGGGCAGCTCCTGCGTTGAGTGTCTGCTCCCTGGTGGTCAGTGCACATCATAGTGACCGATCGTTCTGGTCATTTGGTCGCTTAGGCTTTTATATATTACTAGAAGCCTGGTGCACAAATTTGTGCACGGCTGGAGTCCCTCCTGGCTGAGTAGGGCCGTCTCACCCAGTCCCAGTTGAGCTGGCCAGCCAGGGGGAAGGACTGTGGGAGGTTGGCCGGCCGTGGGAGATTGGCTGTGGGAGTGCACTGACCACCAGGGGGCAGCTCCTGCATTGAACGTCTGCCCCCTGGTGGTCAGTGCACATCATAGCTACCAGCTAGTTGTCTAGTCGTAATGGTTGCTTAGGCTTTTATATATATAGATAGATATGTTTACTAATACTTATATGTGCAAAAATATGTAAAGTATGTGTGCTTATATTTACTTGTACAAACAAGAAAAGAGGTAACAAATGAAAATATTTTGCTTAAATGCTCATTGTAATTTAAAAATTAACTTAAAAATCTTAAAATTATGTCTGATTTAGGGCCTTTCTATAATAAATGTTAATGGACTCAGTATAAAAATATGGGTTAATATACATGCCAAATTAAAAAAATAATTTACTGATTATTTCAATTTTATTCTAAAGTAATACACTAACATTAAGAGAAATATGGGGAAAATATCCATTATCTCAAGCATCATTAAATTTTAATTTACAAATCTACTTAATGCAAATTTTGTGTTTGATCATCATTATTGAAGCAGGAAAGAGTACACTTAGAACTTGAGGGATTAATTGACCAGAAAACAAGTCTAGACTAAGCTCTAAAGACCAGGCCAGACATCATTCTTTATATGGCAACAGAAGTTTAGTTATTCACCAACTTTACATTTCACTCCTAGAAACTCTGTGATCCCTCCTGTAGTGAAAAGGGATTGGTGCCACGGGTACAAATGCTTGTAAGCAGATCATAACACTACAAATAAGAAAAAATAAATTTCTCCAACTGAAAAAACATGTATGTAATTATATATTATTTTAAATAAATTTTATTAACATTTTAATATATTTTATTGATTTCAGAGAGAAAAAGAGAGGGAGAGCGAGATAGAAACATCAGTGATGAGAGAGAATCACTGATCAGCTGCCTCCTGCACACCCTGACCTGGAATTAAACCATGACCTCCTGGTTCATAGGTCTACACTTAACCCTAAGCTACACTGACAGGGCAATATAGAAATCATGGTATTTAAATTATTTGTAGATATTGCTGTCAAGAACATATGTATATATATATACATACGCACACATACATACATGGATTCTAAGAATAAAAGAGCTTCTGTCTTGTAACCTGATGGAAATAATTCAGTACTTCCTAATACATTTTGAAATATAGTACTCATATGTAACAAGGTTGACAGATTGTAAAATCCAAAAAAATATGGTACTGGTAGGCCAGTGGTTCTCAACCTTCCTAATGCCGCGACCCTTTAGTACAGTTCCCTCATGTTGTGGTGACCCCCAACCATAAAATTATTTTCGTTGCTACTTCATAACTGTAATTTTGCTACTGTTATGAATCATAATGTAAATATCTGATATGCAGGATGTATTTTCATTGTTACAAATTGAACATAATTAAAGCATAGTGATTAATCACAAAAACAATAAGTAATTATATATGTGTTTTCCGATGGTCTTAGGCGACCCCTATGAAAAAGGGTCGTTCGACCCCTAAAGGGGTCGCGATCCACAGGTTGAGAACCGCTGTGGTAGGCTCTCTTTCTTCCTGCATACTTTGAGTTAATGCTTGCTTTGCACAGCACTATACTATGGGAAATGCCATATATATTTCTACTGAATAGAAATGTTTGTACTGAATAATATTCCTACTGAATAATTCAATTTAACATGGCCTCATTGAGATGACCTCCAGTTTTCTTCCCATTGACATTACAACTTAATATGATCTGTAACAAAAAGTCACAAATAATGTTTCATTCTGCTAAGATACAAATATTCTCAAAGATGTTTCTTAAATATTTCTGTTCATAAAATATATGAATCTAATAATTCTAGGGGATATATTTCAAAGAACAAACAAATCTCAAATTAATACTTAAAAACAGTGGTAATTCTCTTTCAATCACTAATCAGTATAAAGCTTGCTCCCAGAGTCTATACTCATGGCTGTCATACTTCAGCACTGTGAAATTGATAGAAACCAGCTGTTACTATCTTCACTGTTCTCTTATATACAGATAGTCAAAGATTTTACCTATTTAACATATTCATGCTCACATTTGCTTTCAATTGATAAAGAAGAGTTAATTCAGGTATTCAATAATAAAATATGTTGGCTTCTAAATTAACAAGAAAATCAGTTCAAGTGAAAGATGATGAACTGGAGAACTTTTTGTTCACATAAATGACTTAATGTGAGTTCAATGTCCTATTTTAGGAGATCTAAGGACACTGCAATAAATGTTTTCTTTTGTTGTTGTTCTTTTCTTTTCTTTTCTTTTTTGCCAAAGCCCATCACCCCCCCCACCCAAATTCAATAACAATACAAGCAGGGTGTCAAAACAGGTGCCTAGAAAGTATTTTAAGTTAAACCTTGAGAAAACTCAAAATATACCTTTTCTATATGAAAGTTCCCAGATGGAATAATCAAATTTACCTATGTATGTTCCTGTTAATTTGGCTTACTGTATCTTCCCCAAAAAGTAATTAATTTCAATGATGCCTCAGAGAAGTA
The DNA here is from genome assembly GCF_000147115.1 of Myotis lucifugus. NCBI lineage: Eukaryota > Metazoa > Chordata > Mammalia > Chiroptera > Vespertilionidae > Myotis > Myotis lucifugus. Next base: position 1,214,407 of record NW_005871201.1, on the reverse strand, counting down.
ATGAATTAAATGAGTGAACACTTTTGAATAATAAGAAATTGATCTATAAGGAGTAATTTGTTAATAAAGCCTTACCTAAAATTATAAACAAGATAAACCCTAATTAAATCAGAATTCATAGGAAACTTATTGTTTACTTTTAATACTTGTTGTATGTAAGTGGGTAACATTTAGATGATATGGTAAAGCACTTAGAGTATATAGTCTCCCGTGTGTGTTATTATTGATGTAGACTAAAATAGGATAGAGTCAATTTTAAAAGATGAAAGGAGAATAGCCACGTAATAAAAGAAATATGGTATATTGGGAATAGAAATGTCCCTGAATTTTCATAAAACCCTCTCAGATCCTAGCTTTTCCTCCTTTAGGTTTCCTCTTTGCTTTATTTTAATTTACTATATTAAATAAGAGTTTAAATGTGAGATTTGGGATGAGCAGTTAATTTCTCAGCCTTAATATTTTTCTTGAAATTATCAGTATGGTAGGTTTGTAAAACCAAGAGCCATATCATGTAGTGGTTAGTAGCATAGTCTTTAGAGCCAGGGGGCCTGGGTTCAAACCACGGAATCTTCCGCATACAGACTGGTAACCGTGGTAACCTTGTCTCCGCAAAGTTATCCTCGGTGGAGAGCCACTGCTCAACAATTCTTCCGGATCAATCTTCCTGGAGTACGTTCAGTTGATAGCGTTCACTGCTGAAAAACTTTCAGCGGCTTCCTGTATCGTGTTGAAAAATATTCTCACCCCTCTAACTCTGGCCTCCACTGTGTTTCCTATTGTATTCCTTATTCTCTTACATATCTTCTCTATAATTTAGACTGGCTGATTTATGAGAAACTCTTCAGGTAGATAAATGGACAGATAAGTAGATAGATAGATAGATAGATAGATAGATAGGATGATAGATAAATGGCAGCTTGACCTCATTTTAGAAGTAAATAACAGTGAATTTCACTTTATGAAACTTAACTCTTTCAACCAAATGGGATCTGTTATTTTTGTCAGCATCTACATGCAAGTCCAAAGTTTATAAGGTTGGGCTTTTAAACCTTATAATGTTCAATTATTTAAATTAAATTTATTGGGATGACACTGGTTAGCAAGATTATATAGGTTTCAAGTGTATAATTCTATGGTACATCATCTGAACATTGCATTATGTGCCCACCCCCCAAAATGAAATCTTCTTCTATCACCATAGAGTTGGCCCCCTTTATCTCTTATTCTTCTCCACTTCCCTTCCCTCCGGTAACCACCATACTATTGTTAGTGTCCACAAGTTTTCGTTTGTTTGCTTTATTGTTTGTTCATTTGTTGCTTTCAATTTTATATCCCACATATGAGTGAAACCATATGGTTGTTAATATTTTCTGACTTGTTTCGCTGAGCATGATATTCTCAAGATCTATCCACTTTGTCGCAAATGGCAGAATTTCATCTTTCCTTATAACTGAGTAGTATTCCATTGTATGTATGTACCACATCTTCGTTATCCAATCATTTATCAAAGGACAATTTGGTTGTTTCCAAATGGCCACCAAGACATTTTTGTTACTTATCAGTTTGTTTATTGGGTTTCTAATTGACAAGCTTTTTTGGAACCCTCCAGAGGGTAAAGGAAGATACATGCAATAATGAGACGCATGAGCTCGGGAGATCTAATATGTTAACACGAGGGCACACTTGGTGATGAACGCATGCTACACATTAGACAAGTCAACATTATTTATTTTATTCAATGTATTGGAGTGGCATTGGTTAATAAGCTTAACCTATACATGATCTGTATATTGCACTGTGTGCCCATCACACCCAAAGTCATGTTCAATTTTTATATTCTATAAATTTGATTTTGGAAAACCCCATTACAATATGAACAAAATATCCACATATATTTAATATTTTAAAAAATAACTTTAAACATCTCTGATCATGCAAGAGTTATTGACTGAGGCAGGAATGGCTTTCTGGGCATGTGGGTAGGGTGTGACCTTGTAGTTGCTCAAGGACACTGTCAGCAGGACCCTGTGTTCGGTTTAATGCTCTGCTACTGCTATCTTGAAATTCTTAATTGTTTTATTTTTTATTTTATGTTTTGCAAGTGCAGTCCCCTGAGCAGAGGCCGCAGGGGGCAGCTGGGCACACACACAGGGCCAGGCCTGCAGGCACAGGGCCAGGCCTGCAGGCACAGGAGGCAGTGCAAAGCCAGCAGTTGGCCAGGCAGCAGGCTCGCACAGGCTGTGTGTCCCCAGCGCCACCAATGTGTGTCCCCAGCGCCACCAATGGCAATGGCAGCTGCAGCAGGAGTAGTGGCCGCCAAGGAGATAGGGGGAGCTCCCCCGAGGCAGACTTGGAGAGATCCCACGGTGAGAGGCCAGCTGCCTGTCACTCCCAGGAGCCTATTCCTGAAGTCTCTACACAGATATTAAATGTTCTGCCCAAGTTCCAAGGCTGTGTCTGCGGAGCGCAGGAAATAAACTCTGCCAATAAATTATTACCAACTAGAGAATACACATGGACATTGCAAGAAAGCATTTGAGGGAGTTATTAGAATTCTTTGTTGCTTACAATGCCCAGTTTTGAAAACATCTGCAACATTGCAAAGCAAATATCCACCAGCCTAGAAATACAGATTAAATTCAAAGATCATCACATTTGATGGAACATAACACTATTTTCATGTGAAGCTGTAAATGAGCTAATTATTAACAAGGAAGATAATTTTTTAAATTAAACTCTTTCTTGTAATTGAAAATAAGGGAAAATAATACGTAAACAGGAATTTTGGGTTGTATACAAATCATAAAGCTACTTTTGGTTTCCTGTATGACCTCAACCAGTTACCAGAAATGTTAGAGAAAATATTAAAATACCATTGAGACATTTATATCAAATTCAGTATAAAGGCAGTAGAAAGGATGCAGTTGTTCTGTATCTTGAATGTGTTGATTAATACATAGACCTACACAGACAATAAAATTGCATAACACTAAGTACACACACAAATGAGTACATGTAAATTATTAAAATGTGGATGAGATCACTGGACTGTATCCATGTTAATTTCCTGACTGTGACATTATATTATAGATGTAACCATTGGGGAAAACTGGTGAAGGGTACATCTTTATTATTTTTTATAATTAGCATTTTAAACTATAATTAACATACAAAGATTAATTTTTTAAAAATCACATTTACACATACATGAAACTGACTTGTATGAAGTGTTTTATCTTTGTAGATAAATTCTTCTATGAGAATAAGCTCCAGCGTACTAATAGTTATATGTTTATAAATAATTTATCCCAATGTTATTGCAGCCTACAGAATGCTCTTAATAACTCCAGAAAAAGTTGCATCAACAAAAAGATCTGTCTTGAAATTAAAAAAAGCATCAAGAATTATTTGTGATCTTATTAGCCAAAAGCAACTGATGCCACTTTCAATTTTATCATTAAAAATGAAATTACTAATTAAATGAATTTTGATACCTAGGAATTGACTTTGAAGAAAATAAACCAGAAAAAGTGTGTGATCAATCAAGATATCACAATAATACAGTATCATTATTTATTGTATGATATATAATCATACCACAATATTATTTTTTAAATGTGTACCTTTATGTTGTTACTAATCAGTCACTATTACCCCGTTAAGATTTGTAATAATATATTTTAAAGGAAAAATATTTATATATTTTATCTTTAACAATGGTTATTTTTTCTGAGTTCTGAACTAAAACGTCCAAACTTTCAGTTTATAGTGGGCTTCGTAAATTATGTAAGTCCGGGCCTAGGGAATTTGATGCAAATTAAACAAAAAATAATAATTTTATCAAAGGGTAGATAAGGTATATTGAACAGCTTATTTTTGGAGAGTTGAGCTTGGAATAAACTTTTGAAATGACATCATAAACTGCATCTAATAACTAATCTAAGAAGTCATCTTTTTTTTCCCCAGAGATTTGCCAAGATATTATTTGCTTATTTTAATCTATTTTAGTATTTTTTAAAAAGCCAATGAGATTTATCATCAACCCTGACATTTGTAGGGAAATCTTTCCATTTATCAGACCTGTATTTCAAAATGCTTACTTTTTTTATTTAAGAAATGTAAGATTAAGGACTTCACAAATATAAGAAATATAAGATTAAGGACTTCAGAAAGGCCAGATTTCCTGGAAACTTTGAAGTGAGCTCATCAGCATTCATCCTTGGCATTTTTATGTGATGCCCACACCATTGTCCCAAAGTGATTTTAGTTTTAAAAACAACAAACCTAAAACTGAATAGGAAGGCATGTCTAACAGTGGACTGTGTCTAATTCATAGTGCCAGGCAGGCTTGGAAAACCATCAAGTCTGTCTATGAGCCATTAGGAGAGACACCTGTGCAAATGCTGCGTTCCCAGGTGTCTCCACGCTCAGTGACTGGAATACTCCCGTGTAAGACCATGCTCACGGTTTATTCTGCTCTCCGGCTGGCTCAGTCCATGTTCTCTTTCTCCTCTGTTCCAGAATGACTCTTGGGGAAAGCAGTATTCCTATGCGCTCTTCAAGGCCATGAGCCACATGCTGTGCATCGGGTACGGCGCGCAGGCCCCCGTCAGCATGTCGGACCTGTGGATCACCATGCTGAGCATGATCGTGGGGGCCACCTGCTACGCCATGTTTGTGGGCCACGCCACGGCTTTAATCCAGTCTCTGGATTCCTCCAGGCGGCAGTACCAAGAGAAGGTAATGTGTTTTCTCTCTAATATCTCCAACCAGCTATTTTGTAAATTTAACTAATAGCATTCAAGATAACTAAACCATCTCTTCTATTAAACGTGTAATGAGATAAAATGTTTAAAGCAGGAAAACACAATCTGTTTCGATATTTTGAGGTTTTGTCAAGATGGTCCTGATAGCTTTCGTTTCCAATTTCTCTCTTGAATGATAATTTAAAAAAAAAATACTCTGAATTTTCACTCACAGGAAAAATAGTTACATGTTTCAAAATGTCTGAAGCTGCCCTAACTGGTTTGGCTCAGTGGATAGAGTGTCGGCCTAGGGACTAAAGGGTCCCAGGTTCAATTCAGGTCAAGGGCATGTACCTTGGTTGTGGGCATATCCCCAGTGGGGGGTGTGCAGGAGGCAGCTGATGTTTCTCTCTCATCGATGTTTCTAAATCTCTATCCCTCTCCCTTCCTCTCTGTAAAAAATCAATAAAATGTATTTTTTAAAAAGTCTGAAGCTGATTTAAGGTATTATCAAGGTTCATGTTCCTCAGTTAAAATAATAGAAAGCCTTCTCTAGTATATGTTAGAAAATGTTAGCTGATTAAATGGGGACAGGCGTCCATTGCCTGTGTCCCTCTGTGCTCTGTGTGTTAGCATCGTAGTTCATATTACAATCCGTATGCTTAGCTCAACATATGTTGCCCTTGTGTCTAGATAAGTCATCACACTCTCAGTCTTAAACATGCATATTAACAGCTGCTATCATGCATTCATATACACCATGTGTTAATTAAAATGTTTGCCGCTCAAAATTTCCCAAAAGAGAGAGTAAAAGTAGATATATGCAATTCTTTATTCTAGGATTTTTTTTTCGTGTGCTGAACAACTTTGGCTGAGGCTAGACCTTGGACCATCAGACAGTTCTTACATTCCTGACTAAACATAAGTAATGCTCTGAAAGATAAATAAGAATATTTCATCACTGAAGGAATAATTTACTCTATAGGGGCTCTGTTGAACCTGAGAATATATAGTATACACCTTGCCAAAGAGCATTTCTGAAAGTAACAGTTCAAATAGTTCTAGAACACTACTTTGGTGAGAGATCACGGCTTAGACTTCTAATTCCTTACAAAATAGCCAAAGGTCATTTCCGTTTCATTTGTGGAAGTTTTTAACACTGTACTCATGCCATGGGAGAAAGGGAACCTAGGTACTTTATTTCTCTTGAAGGAAATTACATGGCCACCCACTGTTATAAAAGCAAGTGGTATTTTATTACTAAAGAAATGAAAAAAATGAACCATCAGAATTGCTTTGAGGTTCATTTTAATACAAAGCCTCCAATTAAATTGTAAAGAACAAAGCTCATAGTGATGGACAAGAGAATGAATTCAACTGTGACTTTGACTAAAAATTGAACCTTAAAGGAATTGGGGCTAAATTTATGGGGATTTAAGATAAGACTGAAACACAGTATATGTTTCTATTAAGCTCTTTCTTTTTCCCTTCTGGTTGATATTGCTTTTCATAAAAATGCTCTTTTCCTACCTCCTTTTTGTTCACAACATTACAACTATTTTCTCAAATACAAATGAGGCTCCAAATCCCAGGATGGCATTATTACCATTATATTGCATATTAAGTGGACTCACCATTTCTGTGTGTTTAGATCAACTATATGAACCAGGTATAACTTAGAAACCTAATTCATTCAATGATGTAATCATAGACATTCACAAAGAAAGCTATTATGATGTTTGCCATAATTTAAATCATCAAGTTTTGGTTTTTAATTAAATGTATTGGGGTGATGTGGGTTAATAGGATTATATGGGCTTCAGGTGTATAATTCTATGACACATCATTGTGTGCCCAACACCCAAAATCAAATCTTCTTCCATCAGCACATATTTGACTCTGTTTAACTTTTTACCTCTTCATCTTACAAGTGCTTAATAGAGGGCAAGCACACTGGGAGTGGAATTTCTGGGTCATATCATTATTCTAAGTTTAACTTTTTTAAGAACCTCTTATTTTGTAGTTATCATAATCATCTGCCATGAATGCCTAATCAATTAATATTGATATTATTTTCACTGCCATATATTCATTAGTAACATTTTTTATGTAAAAGAAGCAAGCTCCAATGAATACCTTTTATAGTAGCCATTCAGAATGCGCTGGTGTTCAGCTCACCTAATTCTGGCTCCAGAGTTCACTCTGAGGTTTAAATTGGTAAGCCATCAATCCTTAGTCTTTCCTTGTAAATGAAGGACTATAATCAGGACTATCACATGCATTTCTTATTCTGTAGAAATCATTTTTTAAAATCAGTCTAATCTTCCAAATGTGTAAAAGCTAGTGGTAAAACCAGAGACAAAGGCTGGCACCAAGCCCTGCTCTCCTTTTCAATCCACTCAAGTCCTGTTTGCAATAAAGCACACTTCAGGCCATTGCAAATCAAGTGATTATGGTTAGTATACTTGTTTCCCCCGTAATAAGACCTTCAGGGATAATTTGGGTGGACATGGAGTGGTCCCAAATCAACTTTTAAACTCTCTATTTTCTAGCCAGACAATTACAATTATTGTTCTCTCAACAAACCAAATGCTTCTGACCTGGCCCTCCTTTCTTCCTAACCCCTTCCATGCTTGTACCCCCTTCACTGTTTACATAGGTTTTGTTACTGGACTAAAAGGGTCTATTTTCCTTACACACATCAAAGCCCAATCAGACAGGAACAAAAGTTTGCAGCAAAGAAGAGTTTATTAGTTGAGGAGGTGGCCCACACTAAAGACACAGGTGAGCTAATGCTCAAAGACCTGGCTCCCAGACGGATTCCAGGGGATGCATTATACTGGGGGGCGGGGGGCATCAGTCATGGTGACTAAGGGAGTTAGGATCATGGTTTCTACTGATTGGTTGGCGCTGCAATAGGGGGTCATCGGTCATTACATCTGGTTTTGACATCAGCCTGTTGTTGCTTCATCTGGTCTCCTCGATTTTCTGGGCCTGGAGCTGAAACACAACTGAGGCCTAGATATTGTCTCTAGTTTGACTGAAACTGTCTGGGATCAACAGACCCTGGGCTTTGTTCCTGTGACTGTCTGATGCGGATCAGAACCTCATTGTCCCGAGGGCTTAATGATTAAGGGAGTGAATGTGCAAGGGAGAAGGAGGCAGGTGAGTCAGGTGCTGAATGAGGCCAGCTTCAATCAAAAGGAGAGAAAGGAGAAAAGGTCACATTGAAGAGATGATGTTTTTGTGTGTTTCTGTTGTGTCCTTCTCTCTGGAAGGCTGTGACGTCTTCCCTGGTTATTCCAACCCATAGTAATCTGTTGGTTGTGTGTATTCTATCTGTCCAAGGGAGAAAAAGCATCATGGTGGCCAGATCTGTGTCTCTGCTGATGTGAATTTCAGCCCCATACATAGCAACCTCAGTACAGTGATGCTGAGGATACAATAGTACTCACATGGGACCCTGAGGAATAAGAGTGATTACAGGTGTCCAGCCTTTATTCTAGCATAAATGAGAAGAAGGGGGTCATAATTTGCATTTTTCTGAATGCTGTCACTTGAGTATACATGACAGCATCTCTTAAAATATATATTATGTATTTTATTGAGGCATATGTAAATACTAGAGGCCCGGTGCACAGATTCGTGCACTGGTGGGGTCCCTCGCCCTGGCCTGCAGGGATTGGGCTGAAACTGGCTCTCCAACATCCCCTGAGAGGTCCCAAATTGCGAGAGGGTGGTTCTCAGGTGACATATGCTGGAATCGGGCTCCCTTCTCTCTGGTTCTGGGTGCTTCACCCAAGAACCGCTGCTGCCAAGTGACTGCATTTAGGCAGCTCCTGCATTGAGTGTCTGCCCCCTGGTGGTGATGGTGCATCAGATCTCCTGGCCAGTTGGCCAGTCGGCCAGTGGGCAGGTTGGCCAGTTGTTTAGGCTTTTATATATATAGATATTGTAAACATGTTGCCTCAGGTTTTACAGCAATTGATGGCAGGTGTAGGTATACATGTGTTTGACATAAACACATCACTTTAGAAACTAAATTTTCAATATGCTTTCCCCTCTGGAATTCTGGCCTTGATTTTCCTGTAAGTAAGAGGTGTGTTATTATCTAAGTGTCTTTCATCGGGGTGAAGAGATTTCTTAGTTGCTGGGTTGATCAGGAGCATGTGTGTCTTTAGGCCGTGATGGATCCACTGTCTCAAAAAGGTGGATGGGGGAGCAGGTTGCTGCCCTCATGTAATTGAGTCTTTAATTTTAAAAAATATATTTTATCAGAGTAATGGTAAAGCAAAGAGGAAACATCTGGAGTGATGGTCACAATGGTTTATAAATAATCCTATTATTCAGTTAAAAAGACAGAAGCAACAGTCACCGCCTCTTTTGCAACCTTTCTTCATTATATCAAGAAATTTAGCTAGTTGAGCTGCTAATTTGGCTTATTGATTTGGAGGCTCTGATAGTATTTGTCTTCAGAGGACAAAGGGGCTTTGATGTTATATTGATCTTGACCTTTGAAAATCATATCGACCGGGAGCTTAAATGAAAAAGAGCTTGGTACCTCATTTTCATGGGCAACATTGTTAGGGGGAAGACTCAGCTCTAAATCCATGTGCATTCAGCAAACTGTTTCCCTTGCTTTTCTTTATTATTCGCAAAAGCGTCTTTCCTTCCTTTACAAATGAGAATGCCGCCAGCACAACTCCCACATGGCTCCTTAATTAGTTGGAAAGATTTCCGATTCTGCTATACCATATCCTTTTTCTTCCTGGGAGCTGAATTTATCCCACTCAGAGTGCCAGCTAGTGCCACCAAACGTTCTCTGGCAGGAAGATCCTAGGACAGGGGCTGTCTGTGGGGTTCTCTCCTAGGGAAACAGTGGTGCGGTAGCCCTGGAGTTAGCATCATGTGGCCACTTGAGTTGCTAGCAAATTAGGCTCCTGGCAGAATAATGACAGTTTATATTCTCAGCTGGGCACTTGTTTTTATATTAAGTAAGTACTGTTATAGAGAGAGTCACAAGTAAAGAGAGGGAGTTTGAAGATGTTAATTTAACTCAGGAGAAAAATATAATTTTGCTAATTGTAAGTATCTTAAACCACTGATTTTCTGCCTTTATAGTTTAATATATCCCACTGGGCGATACAGTATCCCTTTTCACGAAGTGATACTTTCTGTACCCATGTTCTCTGTTATATGTTGAAATTCCCTGCATCTTTATTGTAGGTGTTCATGGTTTCAGGTGTGTGCAAAGTGCTAAAGATTCATCCTCGCCAACCCTTCATTTGGTACTTTACAGTTTACACGTAATCATGTATTGCACATCTAACAGATTCTTGTAATGGCTCATTGCATTTCCCACTATTTTATTTATTGATTAATATATAGATTTAATTTTTTAGAAATGTTTGAATTTTCATTTGAACCTACTCCCTGCAGTTCTCTTCCAAGTGGGTTTGCTGTACTGTATTGATGTCCTTTGTGTCATAAGACATAAACATACTGCTAAGCACATTCACAGGGCAGAAGCTGGTCAGGCAGGGATCCACTAATCTGACAGGAATCAGTGCATGGTTTGGTAAGAATGGAGAGCCCTTGGGGCTTTGAATTATGAGGCCTGACTCTATATGAAGATAGATGTTAGAGAATCAGCAAATATATAGAGCAAGAGGGGATGGAAAAATAAAATGGAGGGAGCATGTATGTCTTCCATTAAGCTCTCTGTTAGTAAACTTGGAGTGCATTATTGAGAATGTCTCTTATGTACTGTGCCTTAGCTACCAGGGTAACAAAGTGTCTTTAAATAATCATTAGTGAAGTCAGACTTCTTTTTCCTTCTCAAGAATGTATGAAATGAGGTAAATCATGAATTTTTAACTAAGGATGTTGATAGTGTGACTTGAAATACAATTTGGTATACAGCTGAAGCAAGTATCAACCATTTTTGATTTTTTGATTTTTCAATTACAGTTTATATTCATATTATTTGGTATTAGCTTCAGCATAGTGATTGGACAATCATATACTTCACATAGCGTTCCTCCTGCTATTTCTATTACCCAGTGGCATCATACATAGTTTACACAATATTATTGACTATATTTGCTCTGCTATACCTTACATTCCCATGAGTATTGTGTAATTACCAGTCTGTACTTCTCAATCTCTTAACCTTTTTCACCCAGTCCACCAATCCCTTCCCCTCTGGCAGCCATCAGTCTGTTCTCGGTATCTATGAATCTATTTAAATTTTGTTCATTTGTTTGTTTTGTTTTTCAGATTCCACATATAAGTGAAATCATATGGTGTTTTTTTTGTCTTTCACTGACACAAAATATTTTCAACTTTTTATTTTGATTATACTAATATTTCACTTAAAGGAAACTAATGTATATTCAGATGATAATATGAGATAGATGATTATATTCTCCATTCACCATTTAAGCTTTGCCAAGTGAAACTACGCTAGATTAGTATACTCATTTTAAAAGGCTTCTCACTGTCCTCCTACTTCACCAAGTTATTAAAGTAAATGAACTAAATTTTGAATGTTATTTAAGAAATTGGGGAGAAGCTATTATTAAAATAGCATTAACATATTTAATGAAAAGTGATCTTTAACTTCAGTATCATAGTTTTATTAAGGGATGTTTAGAGAAGACCCAAGATGTATATTAAATGAGGCAAATAGATTATTTTAACTTTTTCCCCAATGAGAACATAAAATACTGATTTCATTTTAATGTTGTAATTTTTTTTCCATTTCCCAGTAATGGGCTGATCATGAGAACACTGAATTATTTTTAGTTATTGGGCTCTTACTTGGAGCTCAGATTGCTAGTGATAATATCTTTCTGAATCCTGAATTAAGATTCACCTTCAAATTTAGTGGAAAAGCAACATGTTAGAAGCAGAAGCAGACCTGCTAAAAGCAGTTGCATAGTGAGAAACAGCATCTGCAAGCAAGAGCAGGCACAGGAAAATATAAAAACCACGTTCAGCCACCAGAAAGCCTGCCACGGGGCGCAAGGCCGTCTAGCAGCGTAGGAACACACCTCATTGGCACAGCCGGCCTCCAGAGGGTTTAGCTCAGGCTGTGGTTGGAGGACTCCTATCTGGCATCTGGGCCCCACTGAATTTTGAACAATTTATAAAATGTCATTTTAATTCAATGAGAGTTCCTTCTGTTTTGACGTCATCTGGCTGGCAGATTGTAAAGCTGGAGAACAGACAGGAGAACTGCGGGTAGTAGGCGCTGTAAGAGCCGAGGAGGCCCCGAATCACACAATCACGGTGCCCAGAGAGGATGCACACACAGCTCAAGTTTCCTGCGGGGCAGTAAGCATTCGCAGACCACCTGGGGCTCAAATGGAAGATGATAATTGTGCCATTTTGTGTCCAGTTTACCTAAACTTATTGTTTTTAAATTACATTGGTGTTTAATTCCTCCGTATTTTTCATCCAAATATTTTAGTACTTCAAAACAAACACAGCAATCCTGGCAAACACTGAAAGACACCTTTAGAAATGTTGTGAACATTGCTTAAAATATCAGGAAAATGTACAAGTGATGTAAGAAATGGTTATTTTGAAATATATTTAAATGCTTTCAAAGGGCGAAAGGGTAAAAGCCTTAACTATCTGGAAATTTTCTTTTCTGGAACACTCTTCTCTGATTGGATGATTCATGCTTCCCAGCTTCTTGGCAATAATATCATAGCCTCCTAGTCATGCGAGCTCCAGGAAGTTGTATGTGGGAGAAATCACAAAATTTAGGAAACTAAGCTTACAAATCAGTTCTCTCTTCTTTTCATAAATGATTCAGGTGACTATATTCCAAACTTCTAAAAATTAATAAAGTATTCTGTAGGCAATCACAGTGAGAACCCTTCTATTAGGAAAATGAAAAGCCTAGAAGAATGCTCAGCCTGGCCGGTGTGGCTCAGTGGGTGATTGACCTATGAACCAGATGGTCAGTGTTGATTCCCTGTCAGGGCACATGCCCCGGTTGCAGGCTCAATCCCCAGTGTGGGGCATGCAGGAGGCAGCCAATCAATGATTCTCCCTCATCATGGATGTTTCTATCTCTCTCACTTCTTCTCTGAAATCAATTCTTTTAAAAAATGTTTTAAGGTGTTCACTGGTTCTATTTCTGGTCAGGGTACATTCCCATGTTGCAGGCTCAATCCCCAGTTAGGGGGCGTGTAGGAGGCAACCGATCAGTGTTTCTCATCGATGTTTCTATCTCTCTATTCCTTTAGCTTCCTCTCTCTCTAAAATCAATAAAAACATATTTTTTAAAAAGATAATGCTCCAAATTTTATAAACTATGGTAGAATAGCATCCCATTTTCGTGTTTTATTCATTATATGAATAATCGGAAGCTGAATCCACACAAGTCTCTTATAAAGAAAATAGCATTCTGAAAATGAGTGTCCATGGCACTCACCAGTATTAGAGCAGATCTGTAAGAACACATCTGCATTTTAAATGGCCAATTACCATAAAAATAATGCTAACATTAACATGAATATTTTCATAGCGTAAAAGCTGCTGACTAAATTGGGTTGAAGTTTCCAGCAAGGGAAAGAAGAAAGATTTTTCTGTGTAAATATCCTTATTATGATTTTACTCTAAATTAATTCACATTTTTGAGATAGGAGGTCTGAGAAACAGAGAGATTGAATTGTATTCCACCTTCACAGGTTAACTAGCAGAGTGGCAGAGAGACAAAGCACCATTCTTATTTCCAAGCTCTGTGCTTTAGAGAGATGCACAGGTAGCTAAAGAGAATACAATGTGCAGAAGTAATTTGCAGCTTGGCCTCTGCATTTTTCTTCCAACCTCCCAAAATTACTATTCCAAGATTGTAGCATTTGTAGAAACAATATTCTCTGAACAAGATGATACTCAAGTCAAACAATGAATGAGCAGATTAATTGCATTGCTCATTAGTTGAGCTCTTGTATTAGTGAACTAGATTGCAAATGGGCATTGCTTTCAAATATAAATAACTTTTCACTTAAAAAATTATTTTGTCAGTGCAGTTTAGGTGCTCGTTGGCTTTATAAATACTGAATATACACTTTAGAAAATCAACTTTTATAATTCTTAATTACAGAATAAAATAGCACCCTACAGATTTCATATTGTTCCCAAAGTTTTTCTTTGGCTCTATTTGATATAGACATAATTGAGATGTCTGAGCAAGTTATTAATATTTTATTACATTTGTCAATCAGATGGATGCACAAACCTTGCATTTGTCTGAAAGCAAATGTACCTGCCACTGTGAACATCCTTTCAAAACTCTAGTGCTGCCAAGAGATCTAACAGTAAACATGAGGCGTAATGCAGCTGTTTGGCATTTATCACTAAAATCTCCCAACAAACTTTTAAAGGCGTTATTTTTCTTATTTAGTAGTTGGAGAAACTAGCTTAAATGAATTATAAATTTTATTTCCAGATGCAGAGCATTTCACTATTTTAGAATGTGAATAAATAAGTCAATTTCATGGGTTTTGCTAGCAAATGTTCTATAAATTCAATATTTTTCTGGAGCAGAAGTATATGGAAATACTTCTTTGGTTGGTATTTTATTCTTTTATATGTTAACTAGAGGCCCGGTGTGTGTCCCTCAGCCCAGCCTGCACCCTCTCCAATCTGGGATCCCTCTCACAATCCAGGACTGCTGGCTCCCAACCGCTTGCCTGCCTGCCTACCTGATTGCCACTAACCACTTCTGCCTGCCAGCCTGATCACCCCCTAACCACTCCCCTGCCAGCCTGATCGACACCTAACTGCTCCCCTGCCGACCCGATTGCCCCACACTGCTCTCCCCTGCTGGCCCGATCACCCCTAACTGTCCTCCCCTGCAGGCCTGGTCACCCACAACTGCCCTCCACTGATGGACTGGTCGCCCCTAACTGCCCTCCCCTGCCAGCCTGGTTGCCCCCAACTGCCCTCCCCTGCTGGCCTGGTTTCCCCCAATTGCCCTCCTCTGCCAACCCGGTCACCCTCAACTGCCCTCCCATGCAGGCTTGGTCCCTCCCAACTACCCTCCCCTGCTGACCTGATCGCTCACAACTGCCCTCCCCTGCAGGCCATCTTGTGGTGGCCATCTTGTGTCCACATGTGGGCAGCCATCTTTGACCACAGGGGGGTGGCCATCTTGTGGTTGGAGTGATGGTCAATTTGCATACTACCTCTTTATTATATAGGATACTAAAATGATGCTGACATTAATCATTTTTGACATTATCTTGATATAACCCATTCCTGTTTTAAATATTTTAATTAACTTTATTGGAGTGACATTGGTTAATAAAATTATATAGGTCAGGTGTACAATTTTATATCATCTTTATATTGCATTGTGTGCCCACTACCCAGTGTCAACTCTCCTTCCATCACCAAATATTTGACCCCATTTACCCTTCACTACCTCTCACTTGTACCCCCTTGTGCCCTTTCCCTCTGGCAATCATCATACAGTTGTCTGTGTCGATGAGTTTTTGTCTGTTTTTGTTCATTTGTTGCTTTCAATTTTATATCCCACATATAATTGAAATCATATGGTTCTTGAATTTTTCTGACTGACTTATTTTGCTTATCATGATATTCTCAAGATCCATCAAGATAAGTAACAACAAGTGTTAGAGAGGTTGTGGAGGAAAAAGAACCCTCAGTCACTGCTGATGGGAATGTAAATTGGTACAGCCACTATAGAAAACATTATGGATGTTCCTCAAAAATTTGGATTGGATAAAGAAAATGTGGTACATATATACAATGGAATACTACTGAGCCATCAGAAAAGATGAAATATTGTCATTTGTGCCAACATGGATTGATCTTGAGAATACCTCATTATTTTAAATGAATAAAATTTAATACTTTTATCAGTTCCTCATGGATTTTAAACCTATTTGTAGATTTTAAAATTTTGTGTTCATGTTTTAAAATAATAATGTTTCCTTTTTTCAGGAAAGTTAGTACAAAGAGTTGCAATGGTTTATAAGAAGTGGTGGCATTAAACATACAAAATGTATTACTGCTGCATAATAACTTGTAAAAAATTACCAGGACATTTGAGTGATAATGTTGGCTGTGGTATTTCACAATGTTGGGGGAGAGGAACCCTAGGATCTACTGTTTCCTTTATAAACTTACCTGAAATTCTTACAGAATAGGTTGGATTCTGTGAATTCAGAGAATTTCTCTCTGATTTTTCAGAAAAATATTGATTTATCTTCAAAGGCATAAGGTTATATGGGAATACAGCTTATTAATAGGCTATGTTCTTCCTTTCTGCACTTGCTAATCTCATACTTATTAAGACTTGCATAAATTGATTGTAAGAATTACCTAAGAAATCTAGCTTTGTTCCCTGGAAAACGAGCTTTGTGGTATGATAATGCTTCTAATGGGAAACACCGTGTGGTGCAGTGAAGCTGAAGATAGCTGCTCATAATCACGATGCTCACAGCACACTGACCCTTACTCTGCCATTTACTTTGGAAAAGAAAATAACATTTTATAATTTTTAGTTTTATAAAAAGTAAGGGAATTAACCTCATTTTGAACAAGTGGCAGAATGTCTTAATCCCTTAGTCCCAGGAATTTCCTGTGATGTGACAAAAAACAAAAAGATCACCTCATGATCCTCTGACATCAAAATATAATATTACTATATCTATAGTATGTGAAATATGTAAAAGGAGGTGCAGATCTAACAATTCACTGTACAAGGAATTCACTGGTGTGTTAGCAGGTGTCAGGGTCATGAAATCTTATGCCCGTTAGTTTTTCCTATTTTTTGGTGGTAAAATATACATAACATAAAATTTATCATTTTGACCTTGTTTTGTACACATATTATAAATATATTTAATAACCTATAATGCAGCAATTTAGAACATTAATTAATGTCCCAATAACATCACCCTGATATAACTTAAATTCTTCGAAACGGGCATATTAGTGTACACTAGCTATCCACAATATACAGGGTGGGACAAAAGTAGGTTTATAGTTGTTTGTATGGAAAAATACAAAATAATTAATAATAATACAAGAATAAACTTGTGTTTTGGGTGCTCACAATTATAAAGCTACTTGAATTCACAAGTTTCAACTTCTTCTTCAAGTTCTTGCATTTTCACTTAATGTATTTTGAAAATATTTTCAGCCCTGGCCAGCTAGCTCAGTTGATTTTAGCATCATCCCAGTATGTCAAGGTTGCAGTTTGATACGTGGTCAGGACACAAACAAGAATCAACCAATGAATGTGTAAATAAGTGGAGTGGCAAGGAGATCTCTCTCTCTCTCTCTCTCTCTCTCTCTCTCTCTCTCTCTCTTTCTCTCTCTCTCCCTCTCTCCCGCCCTCAAATCAATTAAAATTTTTAAAATATACATAATTTTCTTTTTATAAATTTCATTGTTATAAAAACACATGTAATATACCTTCTTAAATTTTTGAGTATATGCTACATTATTGCTGACTGTGTACAGCAGATAACTAGAGCTCATTCATCCTGCCAACTGAAACTTCATTCCTGTTCATTAGTAACTCCCCTCATCCTTCCCCCTCCAGCCCCTGGGAACTACCTTTTCTTCTTTGACTCTATGAACTTGACTATTTAAGATACTTATATAACTGGAATCCTGCAGTGTCTGTCTTTCTGTGACTAGTGTCTTTCACTTAGCACAATGCCATAAATGCTTATCCATGTTCTTGCATATTGCAACTATTCCTTAATTTTTAAGGATAAATTGTATTCTATGGTATGTATATACCACATTTTTTATCTATTTATCTGTTGATGGACTTTTAGGCTGTTACTACAAATTGTCGATTGTGAATAGTGCTGCAATAATATAGGAGTACTAATATCTCTTCCAGATCATTAAACTAAAGCCTCCCTAAATCTTAAGCCAGTGTCAACATATAGGTATAAGGAGTGGTTGCATTCATTGCCTTCTCAGATACTTAACATCTCTTTGACTGGTTTTACCAAAAACCATTAATTTTGTTCTGGGTTAGTTTGAACTGGAGTCTGACAAAGGCTGTAAAGACTTGGCTGCAGGTGATTGTGTGCAAAACAGACCCCTAAATATTTGGAAAGTTACAGATAAAAATGGATCCTATCACAGGAGAAGAGCTAGAGCAGCATCGGCAGCAATTGGCAAAGACAATTTCATGGAAAGACAACAGGCCTACACATCTTGGAGCCACTGAAATGAGAAATGAATTAGGTAGAAGCCTCAGGAAAATGCAATACAGAAATATGGAAAAATCCAGGCAGTAACTACTGTACTAAGTATAGTATGGAGGTGTTATTCATATTGATTACCGTGAGTCATCAAGGACAATTTAAATGAGATTCAGCATGTTTAGAGCACATTTCAAAGCACATTCAGTATGCTCTGGCCATGGAGTGCAGGGTTGGAAAATGATCTAGAATTACAAGGTTCTAAAGCTGTTTGAGTTATGGAGTGCAGAGATCTCCATATTCGAGATCTTTGGGAAGACAAAGAAATACCTTTATGTTCCTTTTTTTTTTAATTGTCATTGTGCCAGTGCAGGACATTGTCACTAGTTAGGTCAGACATAAATTAGGAAACTAATATTTATTTAGCACCACTTATTTAATTCTCAGATTTGGTTTCTGTAATTTCTGTTTTGGAGTCCAGTTACTAGTTCAAGGCCATGTAACCCAAAAACAACAGAGCTGAAATTTGGATTCAGATCTGTATATCTCCAATGGGAGAGTTCTTTCCAACATATGCCGTCTCTCTCCTAAAATACCCTTAAATGGGGACATGCATATTGGCATTATGGAAACACATTTTGGTCCATGCAAACACATTTTGTCCTAAAATTTTATAAGGCAGTATCAGTTATTTTTAAATGAGAACATTTTTTAAATTATTAATAAGTAACCAAAGCACAAAATTTGCAATAATCACAAACTGAAGAATGGAAATTAGGCTCAAGATAAATGAGAAAGTATAAAACTATCTCGAAATCTTAGTGATCTCTTCTCTCTCTTAATTTTTCCATGATTGGTTCCCTCCATTTCCTCCATCCATAGTTGTCCATTCTTTACTTTCCTCAACACAGAAGTTACCACCTCACAGAGCACACATTTATTTTGAAATTAGAGGCCCAATGCACAAAAATCGTGCAAGGGGCTCGGCCTTCACAGCCCGGCTGCCTCATCCCTCGCAGCCTGTCTGCCTCTTGGCCCTGGCTGCCTTGCAGCCCCGTGGCCCTGCTGCCCCACCCACTGGTCGTTCTGGAAGGTCATTCCCCCCTGTCTAATTAGCATATTAACTCTTTATTATATAGGATGTTTGAGTTTTATGAACGTCAGGCCTTCCATTAATGTGGTATCTGTCTCTAGAGTTTCTAGCCACTGTCCCTGGTTCTGCTGGGATGACGGAGAACACTAGGTCAAACCCCGTCTCTCAATTGCTTTCTCCTCCAGGGTAGCATCCCTGCCTTCCTCCAGCAGTTCTCAGAGGACCCATGTTCCTCATGTTACAAACTCCTGCTTGCTCTCTTCGTATTTTAAACCGGCAGTTCTCAACCTGGGCTGCACGTCTGAGTCCCCTGGAAGCCCTTAAAAAATAGTCATGTCAGGAAATCAGAACAGATTTTCTCTGCTTCGTGAACGATATGCAATACAAAATTCACAGGAGACATGGGCATATGTTCAGTGTGTGAAGAACTTGGTTCAGAGTCCCAGCCCCACCGCGAAAGTACTGCTTGGCCTCAGGCATGCTATTTCTATCCTAGGAGTCTCAATTTCTCATGAAGATACGAGCATATGCAAGCCTGCCCTGCCTGCCTCCTGGGGTTATTGGGAAGAACAAAAGTTCTTTGGAAACTGTAAATCATCCTGGGAATGTTATCATCACCTGCTTAACTTTTAAAGATGTAGATTGCTTTCTAATAATGCTGTTCACATATCAGCTTGCTCAGTGTAGTCCCTAACTTCTGTACCTTTTCTAGCCTTGAGATATTCTTTTCCTCATTATTTATTTAGATAAAAATAAGACATCCCAAGAATTCCTCAACAAATAAACACATTGTAGGAGCATCAATAGAAAGGAGCACCCAAGGTCTTAAATGGACCAGTCATCACTCTACTACCCTTTATTTCTTTTACACGGTATACATATGAAACAGTATTTATCTTTAGCATTTTTATGTGTTTTGTGTTTAGCCAAGAGCACAATTCTGCAGTCAAGAGAAAAGTATTCTAGGCTTTGCTCTGTCACTATCTTCTGCGACCTAACAGACTTGTAGAGAAAGTACTTGGAGAAGAATAAATAGATGTATGACTATAATGAATAGTAAATGTTAGTCCACTATAGGAAAAAAATTATAATTATAAAAACCTTAAATTAACAAGAATAATATATGTAATGCTACTATTTAAAAATGTAATTTCTATTTTTAGTTATTTATAACCTTCTAGTTATCTCTTTCTTCAGCACTTGATGCTAAATTGCTGAAAAGATGTGAAAATTTTATATATCAATAATTTGTCTAATCCAGGGGTGGGCAAACTTTTTGACTCAAGGGCCACAATGGGTTCTTAAACTGGACTGGAGGGCCGGAACAAAAGCATGGATGGAATGTTTGTGTGAACTAATATAAATTCAAAGTAAACATCATTACATAAAAGGGTACGGTCTTTTTTTTTTTTAGTTTTATTCATTTCAAACAGGCCAGATCCGGCCCGCGGGCTGTAGTTTGCCCACGGCTGGTCTAATCTGAACTGTATTATGTTGGAAATGTATTCAATGTTTTCTGAAGCACTAAAACCACCTGCTTTAGTATAGAAAATATTAAAGTGCTAGAATGTTATTTTAAGGTAGGAAATTGTGAGTCAGATATGTCCAGTTTTTTTAGTTAAAATCTTATTAATCCAAAGTTTATTTTCATTTTCAGGGGTTTTCTTCATATCTGCTTTTTTATTTATTGGGTGATATTAGAGGAATATATTTATTATTCATATGTGTGAATAGTTGATTGCTTCATATAAAGTTTTATCTGTTTGAAGAACTGAAACAGTCTTTTGTTTTTCATATTGTAGTGTCTTCATACACTCCATTAGCGGTAAACCAGAGCCAGTGATATATTTTTAAAAGAACTATAATTCCCATACCATTTTCATTTTCTCCAAGTAAAAACAGCTATGTCTGTCTGAATTCTACCCCATGAAGGAACATTCCCGTTACACCAGAGTCCTCTTGCAAAACATGGTTTGTTGCTGTCATTGTCATTGTTGTTACAGACTTGAAAATTCGATTTAAGAAAATACAGAGCTAAAATTATCCATTCTTAGAGGTTTGCCTGCATCAGTCTCAGCTCAGCTAATGCTGTAATTAAAACTCGCCACGCTCGTGACCCAGAATGATCAAGTCCCTGACTTTCACACTTCTTTACCTCGTGTGACTAAAATGCAGAGAAATGTAAACACACACGGGAGTGTTCTGGGGTATAGACTAAAGCCACTTGTCTCAATATGAAAATGCATTTAAAAGTTAAGTGCATTTTACACTATATTCTACAATTTATTTTATTTTAATGTTACAAGGCTTTCTATTTATCACCACTGAGGGAAACAGGATGCAGGGAGATGTGGTGAATTTATTCCCTGTCTTCTCTGGGACTCTTGTACTTCCTGATACTCTTGATATCCTCCTGTATTTCCAGGCGAAGGACACCAATCAGATGGGAGCTCAGGGAGCAAGCAGGGTGGTAGGAGAAGGTACAGGCGGCAAGCTCACATGTGGCCTTGTATTTTATTGAAAGGTGTCCACGTTTCCTCTAAGACTGGAATACTTGGAAGGTTTTCTACAAAGGCATGGCATGGTCAGACTTACATTCTAGAAGGATAACACTGGCTCCTGGGCTGAGAAGAAAGTATGAGCAGTCAAAAGGAGAAGTAGAGAGATCCAGTGAGAAGGCTTTTGAAGTCATCTGTATAAGAGATGATGATGACTTAGACCAAGTGTGCAGAAGTAGAGATGGCTAGGTGAATCTATAATAATAAAAGCATAATATGCTAATTAGACTGGACGTCCTTCCGGATGTCCTTCTGTCCTTCCAGACGAAGCCGCGGCTGCGAGGGAAGCCCGGGTCCCGGGTGCCAGAGGGAAGCCAGTGCTGGCAGCTGGGGGAAGGAAGGCCTACTCTTGCATGAATTTTGTGCATTGGGCCTCTAGTATATTATAAAAGATCCAAAAATATTACTCAGCAATAGAAACATTACAAGAATATATACTGATATATGCAACATAGATGTATCTTGGAGACGTCGTGCTAAGTGAAAAAATGCCAGATGCCGAAGATTGAAGATGATATTGTTCTATTTATTTACAATTGTAGAAAAGGCAAAGCAAGTGACACAAAATAGATCAGTAGTTTTCTGAGACCAGTGGTGGGGAAGTGGGATAACCCGCCAGAGAATGGGGGAACTGTGGAGAATGATGGAAATGTTCGAAAATTTGATTGCTCACGAAAATGAACACTTACAGTGAGAATTTTTACTCTATGTAAATTAAAATTTAACAAAGCTGTAAATTAAGAAATATGTGCATAGAATAAAATTCACCAACAGAAGTAGTGTATAAGAGAAAAAGATATGGCAAAAGCAATGCAATGTTTCCAATCTCCGCTAGTAGAAAGTCATCATTATGTGATATGCAGCCATGAGCTATTCTATGGTGATAGGAGGTTTGGGGGGGGGGGGGATTTCAGCCTTGGATGTGTCAATTGTCAGCTCCTTATTATACATCCAAGAGGAGATACCAATTGGGAAATTGAACATAAAGAAACTGATGGAAAGAGGTCTAGACTGCAGATATAATTTTAAGACTTCTCAGTGAATATATACTGTTATTAAAAGCCAGGAAAATCGAAGCTGACAACATGCTCCATCCATGAATGTTGATTATGAAGAGAAGAGGGGCACTAGAATAATTTCCCAATTCCTCTATCACTGTTCATTTCTATGTTAATGTCTATAACCCTCCTCCACTTCCCAACTAAACTCTAGGAAAGTGGCTGGCTGCACATCCAGCTAAAAAGATACTCATTAGCAATGACTGTTGACCAAGTGCACCTCCTTAAGGTCATTCAGCACAAGAAAAGAAAAGAAAAAAGAAAATCTTTAAACAACAGTGTTACCATCTTGAAGCCTCAGTTTATTTTGAGAAATTACAACTTAAGGCCATAAATACTTACCAAGTGAAACAAAAGCTGTACTTCTCCTATCAAAATAAATTAACAAAAAACATCTTGCTGATTATTAGAAGCAATGTCAACCCCTGGCCCCTTATGATAGCGTGGAACAGGATTTGAAACTCCTTCGCTTTGCTGTCTCTGTTTACCTCGCTTTGACGGTGGGTATCCAGTGGCCCATTGGTCCCTTTCTTGGACCTACCTCTTTACTTTGCTTGGCCAATAACAGCCAGTCCATTCCCTGCCCGATAACACATGGGTCTTGACTCATCTTCATATGGTGGCTGACACCGCTGGCCTTGCAGAAGGTCCCTTATATTTTAGTGAACAGCTGCTCTCACCTGCTGCTAAGATGTTTCTCTGGCAAGCTTGTTTTGTACTCTTGCTAATGGTTCTAAGTGTAACAATGCACTTTCGAATTTATGCTAGTTAGATTGGAAGGCTTTGTCTTCTCTCACCACTCCAGGAAGCATTGTATGGTGGAACTTAAAATGTCATATTTTATGTATTAACCCAGGACTACTAGTTTCATAGTGTTTGAGTTGATAAGGTTCAGATCCTTTCCTTTTATAAATTCCATGACTGGTTTTCTGAAAATATCTCCTTTCCCTAGTATTATTAATCATGATGTTATGATGTTGGCACTAAAAACCACTTTGTACACTTATATTCAGGAATCCATATTTCTGTATGTTGATATATATTCACAAAATACAAACATATACACTGAGTGGGCCAGATTATTATGCCCACCCCATCAGTACTTCATTGACACTTCCAAAAATACTGAATATTGAAAACTTCCTAAGCAAATACTCTCAAGGTTTTATTATTATTATTATTTGCATAACTAATTCACTTCATTTTACTGATGGGGTGGTCATAATAATCTGGCCGGTCATAATAATCTGGCCACTCAGTGTATATGTATGTTTGTGTGTATTTTCTTTTTAAATCAACTGACAATATTCACCTTTTGTTAAAATTTGACCTTGCTTAAACAAGACCTCTGTGCTTCTTCTCATTCCACAGAACTGTACTTAGCACTTTCTTCTCATATCCCCTTACTCTCTGGTAGATATTTCCCAAGATTATTATAGTAAGTACATATTGTAACTTCCCCAGTGGGTTAACACGGGCTTTAAATTGTTCCATGTGAGACTAACACCTGATCAATACTCAGGTCTGAAATGTGGGTTTTGATTGGCTGTGTTTAATATACGTTTGTGCTGCTTCATTGCTTCTGATAGCACATCACATCAGACATGATAAGTACTATAATCACATCCATTTCAATCTTGTTATATATTATGCTCTTAACGAAAATCATGCTTTTAATTTGTTTAGATGGGATTAATCTTTGTTAGAATTACTCACTTTTGAAAAACAAAGTAATACAGAGGAGTACTCATTTTAAGTATTGTAAAGCTCCTTTCTTCATCAGATGTGTTGTTTCTCCATGGTGATGAGTCTTTAATTCATTGTCATCTTTTAATTATTCTCCAGATGATATTTACTCTTCGTTATTATTGTTTATCCTCAGCTATGCAGTTGCTTTGAATTTGGACAGCCATGGACAGGGAAATAGAAACAGTTATATTAAAAAACAAGAGAGACTTTCAAAAGCAAATCAAGCTGTTACTATTGTGAAGAAATATTTTGACCAAAAATAATGAAGAATATCAATGATATTTTTAATGACATCCTTAGTTTCAAAGTAGTCATCTTTTTAATGCACATAATTATACAAGGCTTATGTAAATAATTTATCACCCATCCCTGAAAGCTTAAAGAATTTGTTGAGGCCTGGCTGGTGGGGCTCAGTGATTGAGTTTCAACCCATGAACCAAGATGTCATAGTTCAATTCCAGGTCAGGGCACATGCCCAGATTGCAGGCTCAATTCCTAGCAGGAAGTATACAGGAGGCAGCAGATTAATGATTCTTCCTTATCACTGATGTTTCTATCCCTCTCTCCCTCTCCCTTCCTCTCTCTGAAATCAATAAAAACATTTTCTAAATGGTTAAGGGTGATAGAAAGAGGGTATTGGTAAAAGAAATGTTCAACTCCATTAGAGAGAGTGAATATATCTTCCCAATGTAGGGTTAAAAACTAAACTACCATCTTTTCATTTAATAATTTTAAACACACACACACACACAGGACAAAATGTGACAAAATTCAAAGCACACAATTTTTAAAAAATGTATACTATTTGAATTACACTAACACAAATTATTACTATAAAAGCTGCAATCATGGGTAGCCTATACAATTTAATGTTGGTGTGAAATATTACCTCTAGATTTATGACTAGCAGACTTCATAGTTTAGGAAACACTTTGTCCTTCAACATCTAATTTTTTAAAATTAAATGACAAATCATTTAAAGTAAAGTCAATGAACTAAGTTATAGATCTTTAAGCTACTTCAAATAAGGCATATTCTACTCCTGAGAAGGTGGGGGGATAAACATTTTGTCACAATTAATAGGTGTTTGGTTTTTCTTTCCAATGAATAATTAGATTTTAAAAAAAAGAAGTAAGGAATTTAAGTGTTTTACATTTATTTGGCCTTATCACACAAAACTGTCTGATGTCATTTTGGTAGTACTTCAAAATGTAATTTAAATCCGGTTCCCAATCAAGACTAAACAATATAGTTTACAAAAAAAGAATATTTTGGAACATATATAACTAATCCAGCAAATATTTAACAGCTACTATATGTGAATCACTGTATTAGACAATAGAGATTAATTGGTGAAAATACAATTCAATATGCTTATGGTCTAGTGGAAAATATAGAAAACTTAATAAGCAATTATGATAGTGGGAAAAGAGCCAGGGTTGGGTTTGGTGTGGAGGGACACTAAATGGCCCACCTAATCTAATCAAGACCTTTCTACTGTGAGTTTCTGATAACTGGCATAAGCATCATATAGGACAGTGGTTCTCAACCTGTGGGTTGCAACCCCTTTGGCGGTCGAACTACCCTTTCATAGGGGTCGCCTAAGACCATCCTGCATATTAGATATTTACATTATGATTCATAACAGTAGCAACATTACAGTTATGAAGTAGCAACAAAAATAATTTTATGGTTGGGTCACAACATGAGGAACTGTATTTAAAGGGCCAGAAGGTTGAGAACCACTAATCTAGGATATTGTTAGAAATGCCAAATCTCAGTTCCAGCACCACCCATTCTGAATAGGGATCTTCATGTTAGTGAGATCCCCATGTTATCTGAATGTTTATTAAAGTTTGAGTCAAGCCAGGTGGTAGAGAAAAATACTCAGAGAAAGTGGACTCCCAAGTGGCAATGTGGTTAGTGTATACAGAATAAAGGTAAAATGTATTGGAAACAGAGAGATTATTGTCCTCTAAACCAGATCTACAGCTTAGGCTGTTGGTTGGACAGAGAAGGTGTGGGGGAGGAGGAAGATGACCTCAGTTGGGGGCATGTTGTGTTTTATGTGCTTTGAGACATGTTTCAAAGGTGGATGCTCAAGTGGAAGATGGACAGATGAATCTGGAGATCAGGAGTTAGTTCTGATCTGGGGTTATTGATTGGCAATCAGTAGTATATAATAGTAACTAAAGTCAGATAAGGGAAGGATTACTCAAGGAAAATATGTGAGGTCAAATATTTTAAAAAGTCTGTAAGGATAGGCCTTTGAAACACCAACATATAAAGAGACATCAACAAATAAGACTGCAGAAAGCAGCCAGAGAGGAAAGAGGAAGCAAGAAGAGTATATAAATGGAGAAGCCAGGGGCTAGATGCCTTCTGGAGGAAAGGATCAATAATAATGTTGTCTTAATTTGGGTTCTCCTAAAAGAGCCTGAAAAAAGGATTTGGGCACAGGTAATTTATTGGGAGATTATTCTAAGGAGCAGAATACTCCATGAAGCAGAATGGGGAGCACAAAGAGTAAGACTTGGGTAAAGCCAATGAAATGTATTTGATTGAGTTGTCCTCCAACATGGACAAGTGCACATGGTCCCACTGATGCCCTTGAGGAAAGATGCAGAATGCACCATAGAATTGTCTCTCTGAAGGGAGGGAGGCTATGACATAAATGTGGAGACTCAGGTTTCTCATTGATCGAATGTTACTCTGGGTAGTATTACCTACACTTTCCCCATTCCCAAACTTCCATGCAACTCTACCTTAAGCTGAACAACTTTTCTAAATTTCTCAGGAAGTTCTCAGGCAGAAACCCTGAGATGGACTATCCAGCATACATACAGTTGAAGTTAGAGGTCAGGGTCAGGGGTTTACATGGGGAATCAGCAGGGTCAGCTACTAGTGTCCATTGCTCTTCATACCAAATAAGAGTATCTTTACAAAGCATCTAATTATCATGGTAACCATTGGGAAATCATTTAAATGTCAGAGTATTAGTGGAGCAGAAGAAATGGGAGCTATAGTTCTGTGTTTAAAGTTCTAAGAGGGATAGACAGTGAGATAATGAGTATAGACCACTTTTTTAGAAATTGATTGAGAAAGGGAAGGAAAATAGTTGGGTGGTAGATTGAGGGTTGCTTATGCTCAATTGAGATCCTTTTTTTTTTTAGGTAGGAATATCAGGTAGTGAATAAGGATACAAACTGAATCCAGATGGCCTAGGTTCAAATCCTCACTTCAACTCTGATTAGCTGTGTGACTTTACACAAGTTATTTAAATCCTCTGTGCTTCAGTTTCATCATCTGTAAAGTGAAGATAATGGTACAATCTCATAAGGTTGTTGTGAGGATAAAATGAGCAAATATGAGTAAACTGTTTAGTTGAGTGCCTGGAAAATAGTTTATAATATCTAAGGGTTACTTATTATTGTTGTTGTTGTTATTCTTTGAAATAAAAGGCAAGTATATTTAAAAGCTATTTGGCTAGAACCAATACATACAGAGAAAGATAAAGTTGTAAGATAGATACTATAGCACACAGGGTAATGTTCCTGAGGAGAGCTAAGGAAGAGATATTCAAACACAGTTGAAAGATTAACTTCAAATAAGAGGAAAGACACTTTTTTTATTGTTATAAGAGCAAGAAGAAAAAACAGGTATCTTTCTAAATGTGTTAATAGATGTTCTTGTTGAAAAGCTTCTACTTTTTAAAAAAAATTAGGTAAGATCATCATCTGTGTGTGAAAGAAATTGTTGGGGATGTTAAATAAGAGTGTTTAGAGGAACCTCCATACTGTTTTCTATAGTGGCTGTACCATTCTACATTCCTACTGGCAGTGAATGAGGGCTCTATTTTCTCCACAACCTCTCCAGCACTTGTCATTACCTGTCTTGTTGATAATAGTCATTCTAACAGGTATAAGGTAGTGTCTTGAAACCTATATGATCCTATTAACCAATGTCACTCCAATAAACTTAATTTTTTAAAAAAATATTTAGATAGCACATTATGTTTTAAATGATCCTATTGAAAAATGAGAGTGTGATTAGGTTACCACAGTGGTTTAATCTGTAAATCTGTAATTAACAATCAAAATAACTTTCACACACACACACACACACACACACACACACACACTTGGAAAAAGTGCAATGATAAAAATCAAAGCCATTTAGAGCAATAAAATACTCTAAAAGATTTTAAAATACTCAAGCACAGATTTAAACTCTATTATAATTATAATGAATGTTTCATTTTCTAGCAATCATCTATATTCTTGACTTTTATTCTAAAACTAGAGGCCCAGTGCATGAATTCGTGCAAGGGTGGGGTCCCTCAGCCTGGCCTGCAATTGGGGCTGATCGAGGCCATATCACCCAGTCCCGATTGGGGCTGATCTGGGATGGCTGGCCAGGGGGAGGGACCGCAGACAGTTGGCTGGCACGGGAGGTTGGCTGTAGGAGTGCACTGACCACCAGGGGGCAGCTCCTGTGTTGAGTGTCTGCCCCCTGGTGGTCAGTGCGCATCATAGTGATGGGTCAACCAGTCACTTGGTCACTTAGGCTTTTATATATATATATAGATTACTAAAACATTAACTTTCTAAGAGTGTTTTATAGGAACAATTTATTTCCTTGGTAATTAAGTATTTTCTTCTAATTCTTACATACACTGACTTGTCATTATTTTTGTTTTTTCAATTACTTGCTTAGTTAAGTCTTAAACAGAGCCTGACTTTTGGAAAACGTTTTGGAATCTGGTCATTTTCAAGGCCAGATAAATAATAAAAAGAAGGAAGTAGCTCAGTCTTGGATTACCTGGGAACATTCACTATCATCTCCAAAATCTTGGCTGCACTCTGCCAAGGAGGCTTATTGGTGGCAATGGCCTGTAATCATTGTTTCTGGAATCATTTGGAGTCTCCCTATATAAATAATTTAAAAAGTGATGCAATGCCAATTATTTTTGCCACCTCAAGTTACATAGAGTCATCCCACAGCTTAAGTGTTTGCTGTCAGCATGGGCTACGTTGTAAAAAATCTACTGAGATTCCAGAAAACACATTGTTATATAGTAATTCCATGCATTCTGAGAGACAGACTTCAGTAAAAAGTTAACTACTTCTGTGCAATGTTTTTTAGATTTGAAGACTAGAGTTAGAGTCATAAACTAAGAGCTCCATTTGACTTAACTTACTAATTTTTATTATTATGTCATTTGTTCTTGTAATAAAATGAAAAGTATAACTTGTGATTCCTATCTTCCAGTTATCTTCAGTGTATGCAATGATATTTGGGTATCAAGAGACTATTCTTTTAGGTCTAAGGAGGATTACTACCTCATTTCCAAATTCACTGGGCAATGTCCAATACCCCTTTTCTTAAGGCATATTCCTTTTGAGCATTCCTCTCAATACTTTGTCCTTCTTTGGGTTCTACTAATCCAGTGGTTCTCAACCTTCCTAATGCCTCGACCCTTTAATACAGTTCCTCATGTTGACCCCCAACCATAAAATTATTTTCGTTGCTACTTCATAACTGTAATATTGCTACTGTTATGAATCATAATGTAAATATCTGATATGCAGGATGTATTTTCATTGTTACAAATTGAACATAATTAAAGCATAGTGATTAATCACAAAAACAATATGTAATTATATATGTGTTTTCCGATGGTCTTAGGCGACCCCTGTGAAAGGGTCGTTCGACCCCCAAAGGGGTCGCGACCCACAGGTTGAGAACCGCTGTGCTAATCATTTTTATTGGGTTCTGCTCCCACATCTTGCTGGCAAATGTCAGTTCCCTTACCTTGATCAATCTCCATGACTCCACTGCTTTTAAAATGTAGGTTCTACTTTTTGTCTTTTCTCTCCTTGATGGCCCCTCCTTCCTTAGTGACCCCTGAGTCATCAACTATGTGTATTTTCTGTCCTGAGTACCTGACCTATAGATATGCATTAGGATGGGCCGTGGGCATCTTAACCTTAACTTGTCAAAACTGAATTTCTTTTCTTTCCTGACTCTCACTCAGAGTGCTTCCTTATGTCCTAAGTTATCACAGTACTTGGCATATCAAAGTGGTTCTGATATTTTAGTGAATTGAGACTCTGTTAAAACACACACAGCTTAGAGTTTGCAATTCTAATTCAGTAGGTCCGGGTGGAGAGTACAAATGTGCCTTTCTAACATCTCAGGTGGTACTGGTATTTGACAACTGCCCCTTGAGAACCATTAGCACACAGTAATCAATTAACATTTGTTAGATCAATAATTCCCATGTCAGTGAATGGTTAAAATGCATAATATAGGCTCAGAATTCAAACTTGGCTCAGTATGGATAAATGACAAGAAATACCTATAGAAATTTTGTTCTGAAGGAACAAGGTACATCATTTGGCCTAACACCCTTTTGCTGCAGATTAGGACACTGAAGCCTAAAGGGATGAAATGAATTTTGTAAGGAAAAAGAACTGGACTTCAACCAACACCGACTTGCCTTAAAAAATAAAATAGTTTCACATGTGATATTTGTATGCAGCTAATCAAAGATTCGTTTTCCAATTCCAGAGACATACATGGAGCAGCTAATTTTTCCTCTAGATGACTAGGCCTTTGCACATAGACACAGATTTCCTCCTAATGAATACCACATGGTTAACACTGCATCTTATACCCCTAAGATGCTTACAAAGAATTGAGAAATCTAGAGCTCAATGTTCTAAGGTTGAACATTCTCACCACTCCAAGCAGTGTTTGGGCAGGAAGCTTGTTGAGAAGGGTAAGCAGAGACTGCTGAACACCAGCTGGGAGCGAATCCTTTATTTGGCCAGAACGGAAAGGACTGTAATCACTGTAGTCAGTTTCCAAGCTGTAGTCGTCCTATTGTCTGAAGCTGTTTTATTTTCCCAAGTCCGGGTGTTTGACAGGACGCATCAGATGCCAGACTTGCTCATAGGAGGCTTTTGTTTAAAGGCAAAGGGACCACACCGCAGAGGAAGAGACACAAACAAGCATCAGAAGCCAGCGCCTTTCCCAGAGTGAGCTCCCCATGGGGAGCACCTGGGGTGAGCTGTCTCTGGTTTCTTCCATCAGGATCTGTGCAGGGAGCCTTGGTGTGGGGAGAGCTCACCCACAAAGCTCCCCATAGCGTTTGATCTAGTTGAGCCAGACTAGTTAAACCGTTAAATTGGGTGTCCTCTTCCCCACTGGGTGCTGAGTGTGGGGTCCTTATGATATCTT
>NW_005871201.1:1023847-1167049 GCF_000147115.1 Myotis lucifugus | reverse complement strand
ACTAGATCAATAGAACCTACTTGGGCATGCTGAGGGAAATCTATTTCTTAAATTGTTCCCATTTGTTTGTTTTTTTATTTAAAAAAAATGATGTGTATCTAATTTACAATTCACTTTTCAAATTTATTGTATCAACAGGTCAGCTTTATCATAAGAATCCTGTATTTTATGCCTGGGTTTTTGCCAAAAGGGAGTTTTATTTATTAAGAACATCTTGTCATTTCTTCTTCTGAACCTTGGCACCCACCTCATCTTTGGTCTTCAATAAACAGTCCCCAACTCAACTTTTTTTTTCCAATCAAACCCATATCCCCTTACTAAATTACATTGAAATCATTATTTCTTTAAAATTTTATAGAATATATATTCTCTACCATTTATTTGATCTTAACCAGATATTGTTTAATAGCTATGAGGTTAATAATAGAGAACATTAAGTGAATTGTTTAATCATGGCTGTCATCTACAATAGAGTTGTTAGTGTTCCCTCTGGTTTACGGATGAGAAGGTTAAGATTTCTAGAGTTCGGGTCCCTTTCTGTGGGTACAGAGCAAGTTAGTTTTGGAATTAGGGATTAAGGCCAGACATGCAGGGAGGGGAGGAAGGGAGAGGAGAAACTTACCCATGTTTATTTTATTCTTTACAATTATCTTACACGGAATATGCATACATATATATGTATATACATATTCTCCCTCAACTAAATGTAAACTCAGAACTTCTCTATTTTAGGAACCATAGTTTCCACACCACCTCTTATAACTTGGAATGTGTTGTTAAAAGTAGAGGTTTTTGACTCATATCCCCTAAAGATTTATATTCAGATTCTCTGAATCTGGATTTGAAGCCTGGTGAACTGTATTTTAGAAAAATACCATAAATGTGTCCACAGGTTTATCATCTTTCTCAGAAAAATGCAAGAGAATGCCACCGTTAGCAGGCCATTAAAGCCACTTTTGTCTTTATTGATGCCATCTCCATGAGAGCCAAGATGAGGGTGAGGTCCCATAGAGTAATGCTGAATACATTCTGCTATTTTCCAAGAACGTTCCTGCATCACACCCACAAACCTACACTTCCCCGCCTCTGGGCCCCTTCTGTGTCTCATGCTCTGTACTGGACACTCGAGTTCTCTCTCCTGGGACGCTGAATGGCTCCTCAGAAGCTGACAGGGAGGTTTTTGTTGTATTGATTCTTTATCGCCTCACATGCTTCATGTATTATTGCCTTAGAACTTTCAGGGAGGTCTCTTAAAATTAACTTTAGTCATTTCCAGATACTGACTTACTCTTCTCAGAAGCTTTGTGATCGCAGTCTCGTCTTTTCCAGGGTCAAACTAAATCATGTTTTACTATGGTAGTTTCACAATTTGTTTCACTTCTCTCTTCAAGGTGTAAATAATATTGAAAAATTATACTTTATGTTTCTCTTGATGAATTCTTCATTACATAACATTTAACATGAAGCTTTAAAACAAATGTAGAAATGCTTTCCATATTCCAAATCCGCTTCCACATGGCATCATGTTTGTATGGCAGCAGACCTCTGGCCAGTGGAAATGTAATGCAATTCATAGGAAATGTTAAATTTTCTAGGAATTACATTAAAAATAAAAGGAAAATTTAAGTTTAATAAATTTTGTTGCGCTGGCCAGTGTGGCTCAGTTGGTTGGAGCATGATCCGGTACACCTAAAGGTTTCTGGATTGATTCCCAGTCAGGGCACATACCCAGGTTGCAGGTTCAATACCTGGTTGACACGTGCAGGAGGCAGCCGATGATTGATATTTCTCTCTCACATCAATGACTCTCTCTTTCCCCCCTCCTCTGTCTAAAAAAAAAAAGAGAGATGGAAGCCACCAAAAATTTATTTTACTAATTATTAAAGTAGCTATATTTCCATAGCAATTGAATCACAAAATAAATATGAACAAGGTCATTTTTGTTTACTTTTCAATCTAGACCCATGTATTGCACAACAGTAAATGCGTTGCCATTTAATAATCTGCCCTGAAAATATGTACATTGCATAAAATGTGCCATTCAAATTGATTAAAGCAACAGATATTGCTCTGACATGGGTAAAGTTTTAGATTAAAAGAGTTATACTAAAAGTGACTATGTTTTATTCTAAAGCATAGACAATGACATAAATATAAGGATGTGGGTGCTAAGTTCCTATGACTTTGATTCAGGTAGGAGGGAGGCCCCAGGTGGGTTGGATGCTCAATGGTGTGGAAGTCAGATAAAATAGTCTCTCTAGACATACTCTAGCATCATGGTCTGGGCAATGGATTTCTTCCCTCTCTAAGCTCCACTATCTTTCTTTTGTATATGTGGGGAAATAAAACAAATTCAGGTTTATTCTTTGGTTGTTTTCTCCCAGGAACAAATTAGATATAACATATAAACTATCTGCTTAACATGGGTGCTTAATAAATCATGTTCCCTTCCTCTTTCATCACACTTCCTTTTCATGTAAAGAAATTAAAGTATGTTCCTTTGGGGGCTGTGTAAGGAGAACCAGAGGTGAGTGGCCAGAAGTATTTCTTAGAAAGGGAGAAGTGAAGGGCACACTGACCCTGGCCTCATAAACAATAGGTACTAGTCCCACTTCTCTCCTTGCACTCCATTGCTTTACAGACAAAGGTCTCAAATTCTGTTGATTTAAGAAGCCAGTCAGATTGCCTAATTGTATGAAGTAAAAAGATATTAAATACAGTGTTTTAAAAACTGTGGCAAACTGGAGCATGCATGCTACACATGAAGATATTCTGGTTTAGATATTTTTAAATATTTGTGGTAGGGAGAGTAAAAACAGACTAAAAATAATAATAATAAAGTGTACCACCATGAGTTTGTCATTTCAGTCAACAAATATCCATGTCACACTCTCAAAATGTGAATGTGTGCTTTAGGGCAGATAATTCAGTATCTTCTTCAATACGAGGTAGTAATAATAACTACGACATAGGATTTTTATGAGGGTAAAATAAATTAATTCTTGTCAGTATTTAAACCCAAGCAAAAACTCAGTTTGTCTCTTATTTTTAGTATGTTCATTCTTCAAATGATCTCTGCTTTAAAGAAAAAACCCTGAGGTATCTAATTACTCTGTTTTTATTGTAACTAATCCAAGTCACTAAATTGGGGAGAAAATAAGGCAACATCAATAACAATTCATTTTTAGGATGTTCTAGGTGACGAAGTATCAGTTGATATAGATTTGACCAAATGGACTTATTGTTTCTCATGCTTGGATGCCATTTGACTGTCCATCTGATATAAGTTCTTAGAAGAAAGCTCTCCTGTGCCTGCACCATGTAAAATGCAGGGTGTATTGGGTGCAGGGGTTTAGCACTGTCACTGCAGCTCTGTTACTTTAAGATTACTCAGTGATTCATTATTGTCATGATGGTAATTATATTTATAGCTATCCTGCTTAAAACTCTTTTAGAACTATACTGTGCAGAATAAATTAATGCAGGATGGAGGAAAACTAAATGTTTCACACAATGGAACTTTCTACAATGATACTTAAGTTATCAAAAAGGAATTGTAGTGGAAAGGGAGCCTTAAAATATTGCTATTTATTTTAATTATAACCAAACAGTATTGCTGAAACTTTCTCCTTGTCTCAGTCTGCATGGTTCCAAAGCACAGATTCTTTGCTAATATAAATACTCCTTGAAGCCATCTAAATACATCAAATCCCATTTTTCCTGATTGACATAGAGTTAAACAAATTGCAGATAAGACAATAACAGTAAAGCATTCCATTGTGAATGAAAGGGCTAACCACAGACAGGGAGAAGATATTTGCAATGCATATCCCAACAAAGAACTCAGTCCGGATGCTAAAAAGAACTGTTAAGATGGAAAAATCAGGGGAAACTCTTGACTGGGCACTTCACTGAATGGATACTCATCTGACCCATAATGAGCATAACAATGCTAATCATTGTTATATAAATGTAAGATTAAACCACAATGAGAAAAAGGGAAAAATAATATTCATGCCTGCTAGTGGCAAAAATTATGATAACATCAAATTCTGTCAGAGATGCAGGAATACTGGAACTTGATATGTTGCTGCTATATGAGGAAAACAATCATTTTGGAAAACTGTTGGCAGTGTCTACTAAAGTAAATACATGCTTATCTGATTACTTAGCAATTACAATATGAGGTAACTATTCGAGAGAAAGCAGCCCATAAGCCACTTCAAGAATGCTCATAACAGCCTGGCCAGTGTGTCTCAGTGGTTGAGCATGGACCTATGAACCAGGAGATAATGGTGATCAAGGCACATGCCTGATCCCCGGTAGAAAGCATGCAGGAGGCAGCTTATCAATGATTCTCTCTCATCATTGATGTTTCTCTATCTCTCTCCTTCTCCCTTATCTCAGAAATCAATAAAAACATATTTCAAAAAATAATGTTCACAACAGGTTTATTGTATTAGCCTAAAACTGGAAATGACCCACAGGTCATGAGGAGTAAGTGGATAGATTGTGGCTTAGTCATCAATGAAATGCAACCTAAAATATGAAAAGGAGAGAAATGCAAACAAATTTTTCTCCTCTTATTTTTTCATATCAAATATTTGTTAGAATTCACAGTTTGAATCAGATAGTGTTTACATGGAAATAAGAGAGAGAGAGAGAGAGAGAGAAAGAGAGAGAGAGAGAGAGAATATGGATTCCTTTCAGCAATAGTGATAATATGAAATTATCTAGCAGTATCATACTCCAGGCACTGCCAGCAGGTGTCCCTGAATGTGCAATGCATCAAAGAGGACTTATTCAGATAGCTAAACACCAGTGTAATTGTTTGTAAAATAAACTTTCAAATATTTTTCTAAAATGAAAAGTGAGAGAACAATTAAGAGAAACATTTGTAGAGCTGAAATGAAAGAACATAGGTGTAAGGAGTCTCTTTATTATTTTTGTTTGAAACTCTTATTTTCTTTGCAATCTGACTTATTTTCCCTTTCCCCAGCAGCATTCTTCTGTGTAATTTTCATATGAAATAAGTACCTTTTAAACAATCAATCCAGTCATTTTAATGACATACCTTTGTTTCTTTTCATTCCATTTTACCATTTATCTTTATGTGGTTTTTGTATAGAGGTATTCTAATACTAAAAAGCACATTTTTTTTTATACACATAACACTTGTTTCTCAAGTTGGTTGCTTGAGAAAGCATTGTAAAAGTTTTGGGTAACTGTTCCCAAGAGGAATAAAACTGAGCTTTGTGAGTACTTTTCTCTACTGATGAAAGGCCAACTTCCTACTTTCCTTTTCATCTTCCTTTCTTCTATCCATTCTTTTCAACTTCTTTCCTTCCTTCCATCCATCCATGCATGCATGTTTATTGAGCACTTACTATGTGCTGAATCTTACTGTAACCCCAACACCCACCATAGCTCTTTAGCACCAGTTAATACTGTCCACAAATTGCCTTGGGATACAGGCCCCAATGCAGTCAACTCTCATTATGAAGTCTTGGATGATGCCACACAAACCAAGTGCCACATGTGACATCTTTCTTTTGTTTGTTGTGCCATGTTCATTTTCTGCTTCTTGCTGCTGATTTTTAAATACTTACAACTCTCCATGAAGCTCCACTATTAGAGACACCTCTCTGCTCTGCTAAACTCACGAGATCTTGTTGAGGATGCATGACCTTCTTTTCCATGGTGGACCCTAATTTTTGTGCCCACTGTATCAGCTGGAATTCTTTTAACCTATGGGATCATAGCAGTTCATTTCATGAAGCAAGACTAGAGAAACCACCATTCCTACTCTTGGAATTCAGAGTTTTGTATAAGTTACTTCCCCAAAGCAGGGAATTCAGATCTCCATTTCTTTTTGCCCTCTTCCCACTTCCTCACTGAGGTTACTTAAGTTTTTATGTGTCTTAAGCAAGATAAAAAATTCAGGCCCTACCCTTTTCTTTTGAGAGCTCATTGGAGAAGACACTTCTGAGAAATGGCATTATGGTAAATTTTAGATGCCCATAGTTTATTCCGTTACATATCTGACTTGCAAGATTAAAGCTGGTCGGTCTCTGTTTGGTTCAGAGAGATGTCATATCTAGACCAGAACCCACAGAATGAAATTAAACATGTAGTTCTTCTAACTTAGAATTCCTGTCCAGAAATAAAACAAGTCAGAAAAAGTGGACTCCGACCTCTCTCCAGTCCAAGGTTTCCAGTGGAAACAGGACAGGCTTTGAAGGAGGGGTTTTCTGACCTAGCCTAGAAACCGACCAAATGTACAAACAGAGATTAGAATTAGAAACTCCTTTATGGAACCCATCTCTGTGATCTCCGTGGTTCTCACTCCGACATGAATGATGTTAAGGGAAAAACATCGAAAAGCTGTTGTCTAGCAGTGGGCCCCGTTTCAGAATTCCTATTGGCAGGTGTGCTTTAGATTGTTCAACACAGTGGAGCACAGAGGCCGTCATGATGTAGCTAATAGGCAATGATGTGGCCTCCTTTCTTCATAAAAAAGGTAAGAGAGACTAAAATTCTCCCACATTTTAGAAGTTCTCATTTTACATAAAGAATAATAAATGCGAAGTGGTAAAAGTTGAGGCTTGTATATATTTCATTAACATGTACTGAATGTATAATATATGCCTGTACCACACTGGGAACTGTGAATATAAAATTCCAACACGGAGATAAAATGAGCCCTGGCGTTGCAGAGACATGTAGATTATTAGAATTTATGTAGGTTTTGGTTCTGAATTTGAATTATGATGTTATGTTATATATATATATAATTTTAGAATATGCTTTCTTCCTGATATGAATAATATCACTCCTAATGCTGGTTTACTCTTTCCATCTCTAGGAGATAGTCAACTTCAACTGTCGGAAACTCGTGGCCACGATGCCTCTGTTTGCTAACGCTGACCCCAATTTTGTGACTGCCATGCTGAGCAAGTTGAGATTCGAGGTGTTTCAACCTGGAGATTATATCATACGAGAAGGAGCTGTGGGTAAAAAAATGTACTTCATTCAGCATGGTGTTGCTGGAGTCATCACAAAGTCCAGTAAAGAAATGAAGCTGACCGACGGCTCGTACTTCGGAGGTTAGTACCAAAGAAACACAGCTGAGATGACATGAAGTTGCTTTAGTACGTGTCTTCGTTAGAATCCTGGAGGTGTCAGAATGTTGATTTGTTGGTTTTGAATATAAATTCTCATTGGAATTCTGATTTTAAAAAGTGTCTATAATGGCATGTTTTTCACTCATCAGGCCTTGTCAAGCTTAATGTTTAAACATTCCTCAGCACCAAAAACTGGAATGTTTTCTTTAGAAAATGGCAAGAAGTCTGCGTTCCAGTATCTGCAGATTTATCCTGTAGGAGAGAATTCAAGTGAAACTCTTTTTTCTTCTCATCAGTGAGGTGCTCCATAAGTGCTCCTTATTAAGTGGTCCTTGTTACTTTCTGTTCATCCTTCATAGACTTTATCATCTTCTACCCCTTATGAAGGCTTCTCCATCAGAATCAATGTGTCCCAGCTCTGTGTTTCCATAGCACTTTTCATAGCTTTCCAGAGTCCTAGTCAAGTCCACCTCATGCTGAAATTAACAGGTAGTTACCTGTCTTCCTTCAGGTATTAGATGGCAAGTGTGGCATCAGAGAAGCCATTTAAAAGTCAAAGATGCTCAGGCCCCAAATGTCAGAGATTCTGATTCAGGAAGTCTAGACTGGAGACACACTTTTATTTGTTTGTTTATTAGAGAGTAACCAACCAGTTCTCAGAGGGGAGGGCTGGATGAAAGAAGGTGAAGTGATTAGCCAAGGAACATAAGTGCATAACCCATGGACATAGACAACAGTGAGGTGATGGCCAGAGGAAAGGGTGTGGGGGCTGGGTGAAGGTGAGCAAAGGGGGGTAAGTGGGGAGCATCTATAATAGTGTCAACAATAAAAAAATCCATAGTTATAAAGAGAAATTATTCAAATCAAATTAATAGGAGTTGAGAACCAGTCAATCAACTATATTTTATATGACTAGAGGCCCGGTGCACAAATTTGTGCATGGGTGGGGTCCAGCCAGGGGGAGGGGCCACAGGGGGTTGGCGGGCCAGCCCTGCCCCCTGGTCGAACTCCCAGTTGAAATCCCAGTTGAGGGGACAATTTGCATATTAACCTTTTATTATATAGGATAATAATAATAATCTGAGATTAAGATGTTTTCTCCAATAACAGCTAAGAAATAATTATTAGAAAAGGTTTATAATTGTTTTAAATGCTTTTGTGGAATTTATCAAAATAACCATAAAGTTCTTATTCATCAATATATTGCTGAGTAAAACATACAACTCAAAAAATTAGCTTCTTTGACTTCTGCTCAGCCATTAAGGACAATTTTGAAGTTTCCGTCTTCCCCTGTCATCCCACTCTTCTTCCTTCTTGTGAGTCTGTGTTGCCTCATCAGCCCTTTAGCCTTTTGTAAAGATTGTGCTAAGACAAAGGAGAAGATTAGGAGAATCTAAGAATCTAAAGGGGCCTTTCATGTTTGAATGAAGGAAAAAGAGAGAGCAATTGAAAGATGTGGACTAAGAAATAAAAGTATAGCCTCTGAGCCTGGTTTGGCAGAAGATGGTGTGGAGGTAAAACGTTTTTGAGGCAATAAAAGGAGGGGTTTAGTTTAAATATGTCATAGAAAAGTTCAAAAATAAGTTTCTGGAAGTTTTATTATACATTTAGAATGCATTTCTACATTTGATACTAGTATACATTTTGTGCATTCAAAGGCGCTTTTAATTACTAATACAGTTATGTGTGCTAATGTGAGTAAGGTTGCATACACAGCTAGGACATTTGCCTCCCTGGATTTATGTGGGTGAAACTGTTAGTAAAATCAACTAAATTGTCCTTGTGCCTATAAGATCATTTTGGGGATAAAAACTACTTTGTTTTATGGCATTATTTCTTCAACACATTGTAGCATATCTATCTACAAGTGAGGCTGGTCTGTAATTTTGTGGTTATGTTGTTCACTTTGTGACGCCTAGATGACTTTGGGTATCTCAGGTTTTCCTCATTTCTAAAAAGAGTAAGAAAACTTTTCTAAACAATGTATTCTCTGTTTCAAGGCAGTTTAAGCAATCTCTCTTTATACACACAATTGATATTTATTTGATTTAAACACCAAAGAAGATAATGAAAGGCAGTTAGAATCTAAGAATAATAAATTGTACGTAGCATGTTGGGGTTTAGAATTCATAACTCTTTCAGAACCTAATATGAGACATTGAAATTAACAGAATGGACCTTTGTACCACACTCATTTTATATTCGTGTAAACAGAGCATGACCAGTTCACAGGGCAGTTCAGCAGAAAAGCCACGGATCAGCTGAGCAATGCTCTTCCCACTTGGCTAAAATGCCCGGATTAAACAAACATAATTAGTGCACAAAACACACTGTCCCGAGTGGTGAGATAAGGGGACTTATTCAAAGAAAGGTCAGATTCAGAGTTTTGTATTTTGTGCCTAACCTGACTTATTTCTACAATAATACAGAACAGTAATTCTAGATTAATACTGTTTTATAACTCGGGCAGGTTTTTGTGGTTGTTTTCGATCTCTCTGTGCTGAGGTGGAGGAGGGAGCGTGGTAGGTCAGCGCATGCGCAGTGGCAGTCACTGTTCCCCAGTTCAGTTCTAGGGGAGGGAGCGCAGGAAAAGGAGCAGGCAGTGTGTCTACTGTGTGTTAGGAACGTGCCTAAGGCCCTGGGGAGACAGCATTGAGCGAAATCGACAGGATTTCCCAGTGTGGAGCTTATATTTTTAGTAGGTACTTTGATTTTAGAAAGAGGAATTTAATAAATCAACGTAGAAATGACTGGAATATAAGCCACGTTATCAGGTGGTGATAAGTGCTTCAGGGAAAATTAATGTGGGGGAGAAGGATAAGGAATGCCCCCTCCCCACAGGGTCCTATGGAGAGCCGAGTTCAGGCACGTGGGAGCCCCAGGCTCCCTACTGAGAGCGATGGTGACTGAGCATCCAGTGTCTGCTGAGACTGGTCCTCCTGGCTCCGGTCAGGTGATAGAGACACAGTGAGTTTGGGAGCTAAGGGAGGCTCTTGCTTGTAAGAAAGATTTCCTGGACTCCTTCTTGATTTCTCCTGTGAAGAAAATTTTATTTATTTATTTATTTATTTATAAATATATTTGTATTGATTTCAGAGAGGGAGAGAGATAGAAACATCAGTGATGAGAGTCATTGATTGGCCGCCTCCTGCACACCCCCAACTGGGGATCAAGCCCGAAACCCGGGCATGTGCCCTGACCGGGAATTAAACCATGACCTCCTGGTTCATAGGTCAGTGCTCAACTAGTGAGCCACTCTGGCTCGGCTTTATTGATTTTTTAATCCTCACCTGAAGATGTTTTTTCCATTGATTTCTAGAGAGAGTGGAAGGGGGGGTGGGGCATCAACATGAGAGAGTCTCATCAATTAGTTGCCTCCTGCATGTGCAACCCCGGTATGTATGTGCCCTTGAGCAGGAATGGAACCCGTGACCCTTTGGTCTAACCTCTGTGCAACCAGCCAGGGCAAAGAAAATTTTATAGTTCTCTTTTTACGTATGAGGAAAATGAGCCTCAGAGAAGTTAGACCACCTGGCCAGGGCCATTGAGCTGAAAAGGGACAAAGCCAAGTTTCAAACTCAGCTGTGAATCTGAACCCACAGTCTGTGTTTTGTCCACTGTTCTCACTGCTTTCCAAGAGAGGCGTGGTGATCTTCTAGGGTGTAAATGTTGAACTGTTTTATAGTCTACTAGAAGCCCGGTGCATGAATTCATGCACAAGTAGGGTTCCTAGGCCTGGCCAGCAGTCAGGGCGGATCGGGGCCTTCTGGCTGCCAGCTGGGGCCTTCTTTCATTCTGCACCAACCCCTGGTGGTTAGCGCATGCCATAGTGAGCAGTCGAACTCCTGGTCTCCTGGTTGAACTCTATAAGGGACACTTTGCATATTAGCATTTTATATATATATAGATAGATTCTTCTGATATCCTGACCCTCCTATTAATCATATGATCAATATATTATCCACTAAGAAAAAGTTCCATTAATATACCTCATTAAAATTTCAATTTTTTTTATTCAATAGTTTATAATTTTAAAGAAAAGCTTCTGTTTCCTAGTGGAAGGTATTTTATTGTTAGTATCTCATCTACTCACCTCGTAAGGGCCATTTTTCTTTCCACACAAAAGTGTTCTAATTAATTCCATCTCTTAATTGTCCTGTCAAAATACGTTTTTCTGAAGGTGTGGCCATGTGAATAAGCCTACCAGCAGGAGCCCACTTCCAGTGTCGGTTGCTGTGATAAATTATTTGGCATTAAACGCTGCTTAACTGTGTCTAATGTTTTGCCAGCCTCCAGGAGACCGCCAATTTCTTTATATGCCTAATGTGCATATTTAGGATTTTTATGTCCATATGCATGTGACCAGATAAGGATCATGTGGCATTTAAAGTTGACAGCCTCCTATTGAACAACCAGACAGGCAACCCCTCCCCGGAGGCTGTGCATGGTTTGTAGGAGAACAAGGATCTGCTGATCTCTACCTGACAGTTCACTGTGCCTCTCGTGCGTTTCTAAAAGCTGACGCTGATTTTCTAGAAGGTGTGAGGAATCCGTGGATGGTAAATTCACAACTTGATTAGCCCAATACTCCTATTATATGTAGGAGAAAGGGGAGGCAGCAGCAGAGAATAACAATGAGTCTCAGAGATTTTTCTTTCTGGTCCTCATTTGTTCTGCCCTTAGGCCAGGCTCATGAAATATTTGCTTCAATACTGTCGAGTCAACTCTGACAGATCTTTGTGCGGGTGTTAGCCCACCTAGAAATACCAGGTAACGTACAACCACTAGGTTAGCTAGGTTATTGGGTGGGAGAGATGTTAGTTCCCATCTGTATCCTCACTCACGGCTCTAGGATTCTACAAAGTCATGTATAAATGCATCCGTGTAGAACAGAGGAGTAAATTCAAATGTCTGTGACACTTATGAAGATCAGAGGGAGCATGAAGAAAACATTTGATCAGGCTGGCTGGTGTGGCTTGTGGTTGAGCATTGACCTATGAACCAAGAGGTCTCTGTTTCGATTCCCCATCACAGCACATGCCCAGGTTGTGGGTTTGATCCCCAGTAGAGGGTGTGCAGGAGGCAGCTAATTGATATTCTCATCATTGATGTTTCTATCTCTTTCTTCCTCTCCCTTCCTCTCTGAAATCAATCAAAATATTTTTTTTCAAAAGAAGACATATTTTGAAGTTATCGTGTCTGCTCTCTTTAATAAAATAGAAAAAGAGGAAGAGAAAAGGAAAGAAAAGAAAAGAAAAGAAAAGGGAAAAGAAAAGAAAAGGAGAGAAAAGGAAAGAAAAGAAAAGGAGAGAAAAGGAAAGAAAAGAAAAGGAGAAAAAAGGAAAGAAAAGAAAAGGAGAAAACTAAAAAGCCCTGATTTTAAGTCTTGGTTCCCTAGTATTCCTGTGGTGATCACCCAAAGCCAGGCCATAACTTGAACCTAATAACATAAAATCCCCATGAGGCTAATGTACTTTCTCATCTCTTTATGTGTAATTCTAATTCATCTCTTTATGTGTAATTCTAATTCATGCATTTAATTTTTTCAGTATCTAGCAAAAAACCTCAGGTATAGTGTTTTATAGCCGCTGAAATAAGTCTATCAAGTTATGATTCACTTTAGGATATAAAATTGTTTGAATAATTTTCTAATGGTATTTCTCCTTTTGAAAACAAAAATTGCTAAATTGTGATTACCGATACTCTTTGGTATTTACATTTTACTTGTGTTACCCCAGTGCTGCCTTTTGTGGTGATAAACATTGCATGTGCTATTAACGGAATTTCTGGTAATGAAGAGCAGATGGAAGATTTTTTTTCATTTTGACGCATAGCTCAGGGGTAGAGAGAAACGGGGTTTTCTATCAAGTATAGCTGGAGAACTTTCAAAGCATGTACATTACCAATAAGAATAGTCGAAGAGAAAACCATCTCCCAGATCAATGTTTTCCTTAGGCTTCTCCTTACAGTCAGTCTGCATGAGTGATTTGAGAGTCAGCAATGGGCCCCTTAGCCTGAGGCTCAGAATTTCCCGCGTCTGCCTGCATCCCTGGGTTCCCGG
Source organism: Myotis lucifugus (assembly GCF_000147115.1). Lineage (NCBI taxonomy): Eukaryota > Metazoa > Chordata > Mammalia > Chiroptera > Vespertilionidae > Myotis > Myotis lucifugus. The sequence continues at coordinate 1,153,864 of NW_005871201.1, read as the reverse complement.
AGAGGAGGCCCCTGCACTCTGCTTGCTCTCTGTGTTTATATTCACTCCACAGCAGTTCTCTTGCAAGGAGGTTCATCTGAATTGTGCCCCTTGCCCTTCATATGAAGAATAACAAACCCAAATCCTTTAAAAAAAATTTCCCAAGCCCTGTACAATCTGGCTGAACCTATTTTTCTAATCTCAATTTTAAATTTTCCCTTCAGACACCCTCAAACCAGCACCCCCAAGACTATGAGTTTTTACTTAAGTAAGCAAAGTTTGCCTTTGCAAAGATTGACCCCCTTGGTCAGAAAAACATTTCTTTTTTCTCCAGGCTGATGCTTTGCTTCTCATAATTCTTAAGATACCACTTGAATGTTATTATTTTATCTCCCCTAGACAGATGATTTTTCTTTCTGTTTTCATAGCACTTTGACCTTAACCTGTGATTGAACAGTTTCATTATTATTTTGTCAATTTTTATGTTATGAATTTTATGAGCTTAGACACTGTGATTTCTTTCCATTTAAACCTTTAGCACCAAAGCACAATTCTTGAACTATCACAGACACTCAGTAGGAACTTGTACAACAAGTGGGTGGATGGATGGATGGATGGATGATGGATGCATATATTTTCCCTTTTCTCTACTCTTTATCTTCTGCTTTCTCCCAAGCCCTAAAAGAGGAAAGGCAGTCAAGCCTCCTATTCGCTTTGGTATTATACTCTGTTAAATTCATTGTCTGTATCTCAAGATAGGAAGTCAATACAATCAATAATGATAAATTACAAACTAAACTAAATGAAACACAAGGCAGTTCCTATATCTAAGAAATTGGGTGTTAATGCTTTAATTACTTCCTATCTAATTTTAATTAATCTCACTATATTAGGGATTCATAGATATAGCTTTAGAATTTAAAGCAATAGAATATAGATATTGCTATCTAATAGAAATTTGTGGGGTGATGGAAATGTTCTCTACTCAACACTGTTCAATAAAGTGGTTACTAGCCAGATGCAGCTATTGGTGTTCATGTGAATGAGGAGTTAGCGATTTCATTTTATTGTAATTAATTTGGATTAAATATGAATATCCACAAGGAGTGTAGTGCCTACCCTATTGGACAAGACTGTTTTAAATTGCTAGGATGAGCCCTAACTGGTTTGGCTCAATGGATAGAGCGTCGGCCTGCGGACTGAAGGGTCCCAGGTTCGATTCTAGTCAAGGGCATGTACCTTGGTTGTGGGTACACATCCCCACTAGGGGGTGTGCAGGAGGCAGCTGATCGATGTTTCTCTCTCATCGATATTTCTAGCTCTCTATCCCTCTCTCTTCCTCTCTGTAAAAAAAATCAAAAAAATATATTTTAAAAAAATAAATTGCCAGGATGGGTGAATAGGGTTTATAAGACAACTGTATCCAGAATGGTATAAAGGGCTGTTGCTTTCTCTATTCTTCCTGGAAATTTTCCAATCATTATTTCATGCTAAGCCCCAACTAGCCTTCAAAGTTAATTTACCCCATAAATGAAGCAAATGATATATTTTCCTTCCTTAATTTATTCCTTTTTCTCTTCATCAAGTAGATATTGAAAATCTTCAATGTTTCAGGCAGAATTCTAAGTATTTGTCACATAGTGACAAATAAGATATAATTCTAGAGTTTGTGGATATAGTCTATGTGATTGGGGGGACACGAGTAAACAAAAAATAAATGAAGGCATGTAATAATTTCAAGTCATAGTAGATGCCATGAAAAAATTTAAGGCAGGGTAATAAAAGGACTGTATGGCAGAGACCTTAACAAAAAGAGGCAAATAGTCATATAAATATCTGAGGAAAGAGCATGGGGAATAGCAAGAACAAAGTTTCTGAAGTCGGCACAGACATGGTGAGTATGGGAACAAGAGAATATCAGTAGAGCACAGTCATAGGAGCTGAACTCAAAGTGGTGTCCAGAAAAAGGACTTGTGGACATACATACACCATGTTGCATCTATAACTCATCCCAGTGATAGATCAAGAACTCTAAGTTAGTTCATGTGGAAGGTGGTGAGCAGTGGAAAAGAAGTAAGATTAATGAACTGGAAGTCCTGATGGGGTAAAAGACTTGTTGGAGTTAGAGCAGTAGAATAAATTGAGCTGCAAATACAAGAAGTAGTGATGTGAAGTTGGGTAAGCTGTTGGTTGGTAATAATGAAGTCTAGGGGATGACCATTGAAATAATAGCTAAACAAAAATTTTAAAATGAAAGATAATATTGAGTTAGTTAAAGAATACTGAGACCAATGTGTTGGATGAATCATTCCAAGCATCCTGATGGACACAATGGTCATATGCTTTAAATGTTATGACCAGAATGATCTGCATTTCAATGAAGGCCTACTTAAACTAAATTAAAGCTATACTTCTAAGATCATTTTTTCTTTCACATATTATTTACACTCTTTTCCTATTTTCTCTCCATCTCTAATTTTTCTTCGTGATTTATTTGCAAAATTTATATAAGATACACAGAAACTACAGAACTAAAAGATTCCTATTATGCTGAAAACTTATAGATGATCACTTTATGAGTACATTTGCATTCTCACCCTTAGCACATAATATATCATTTTTATGGAATAAAAATTTGTGGCATTGAATCTAATTTGGGAGTCTTCTTTAATTGAATAGCATTTTATATCATTAAGTCAGTTATCCAACTTGTAACAAATGATCTCTATTTATATTTTTTCCCATTTTCCAACATAAAATGTCTACTCTTTTGTTTCGCTTGCAAGGTCTTAACAGAAGTTTATAGGAAAATAAATGTGAACAAACTCATTACAACTAGCATTTTGGTAAAACCTTACTTATTGCTGAAAAGTGGAGCAAGATTCTCTTTTGGCTCCTTCTTTGGCTGCTCCTGTCTTTTCCTCTCCAGCCTCGCCCTGGGCTTTCAGAATCTCTATCCACCTTCGCTAAGCTCTCGCCCCAGTTGAGCAGATCTGCTCATGGGCCATCCCAGCTGGTGTGACCCATGAGCTAAAGTTAGTAAACTGCTTCGAGTTCTTTGGATAAAAGTTGTGCAAAGTATCATCCATCCTGCTGTGAGGCTTTCTTTAAGAACCAATATCGCCGAAACCAGTTTGGCTCAGTGGATAGAGCGTCGGCCTGCGGACTGAAAGGTCCCAGGTTCGATTCCGGTCAAGGGCATGTACCTGGGTTGCGGGCACATCCCCAGTGGGAGATGTGCAGGAGGCAGCTGGTCAATGTTTCTCTCTCATTGATGTTTCTAACTCTCTATCTCTCTCCCTTCCTCTCTGTAAAAAAATCAATAAAAATATATTTAAAAAAAAAAGAACCAATATCATACTTCATTGTATTCGTGAGTCTAGGAGAGTTTGGAAATGAGGGAGGAGTGTGTATCTGGGTCAGCACTCTGCAACCAAGTGTGCAAGTGCAGGCTCTACATGGGAAACTCTGGCCTTCGAGTTTGTATTTTTTATATTATCTCCTCCTCACCTCTGCTAATCTATACTGTCAGCCCAGAGTGAAGTGTGGTGAAGTAAGACCGTTTTTCTGGGGGGAGAATAAGTGTTTAACTTGAGGCACTAAGTATACATTTGGAAGTAATTAATTTTTTTGACGTTCTCAAGGTCACATTTGTTTCCTGTAGGAGAGTTAGCAGATGTGCACAGGACACATGCGGGCTCATTGTCATAGTGTAGGACGTGCGTGTAAACCCCCCTGAAGGGCTGATCTGAGCGATGCCCCAGCTCATACTATGTAGGATCTGAGCAGTGCACTCTGTACAGGTTCATCCAGGCGGCGGTGGTGTCCCGTGGTGACTTCATTGCCTCACTGCTGGGGACAGATGGCTGCTTCCTCCTGTGTCCTCATTTCAACTCTGTCTCTTGCTCGCTCCCTTTCCATGCGGCCTTCCCCGGGTGCTAATAGCAGAGGCTTTTATTCTGGGCCCCGGTTTTACATGCTCTTAAATTTAGACCTTCCACTTACGCCTGAAGGTCCACATTGCCAAATCATAGCGGTACAGAGGTCTCCCTGTGAAACTAGGCACCACGTGCAATTGAGAAGTTATGCCTGTATTGTTGCTTGAGGGTTCTCCGCTCATAATGTTGCAAATGAAAGATCAGATTCTGTCTTTAGGAAAAGCTATGGAATGATTAGGAAGCAGCGTGATGTGGCAGAGTGTGCAGCATCCACAGAGCAAGGATCCTGGCCCATCTCTGTCAATAGGACCCACCTGCATGTCCCCAGGCAGCTTAATTAATGCCTAGGGCAGTGGTCGGCAAACTGCAGCTTGGTAAACCACAGCTTGTGAGCCACATGCGGCTCTTTGGCCCCTTGAGTGTGGCTCTTCCACAAAATACTGGCTCTTTCTCAAAATTTTTTAAACTGAGGATCATCTCATCTCTGAAAATTCTTATTTCCTCACTTTATACACATGAGTGTGGGTGTGCAAACACCACCCCCAAGAAATAGCACATAAGATGGTCCAAATTCTCCAAGTAACTCATGCTTAATGTGCTAGACATTGTACTAATTTCACATATTTCATATAACACCATATTAGATTTAAATAGCTACAAAAATATATAATCTTTATAATCTTTAGCATTTCCAAAATACAGTGAAATGGAAGAGCAAACATATGTTTTTAAAAACTAAATTGTTCAGAAACATTTTTGTAACATTTAGAATGGGGAGGGATCTAATCCTTGTACAAACGAGGGCCGAGAGCTGCCTGGGCCACAGAGCTCCGCAGTGACAAGGTGGGCCAGCACGTCCGGCCACTGGTCTTCCTGCCGTAGCAGGTGCAGGTTTTGTAACTTCTTACCTGTGATGTTACTTCATGGCATTTCAGAAAACAAGGATTCTTTTCTCTTCGATTGAATTATGAAACACATTGTGCACCTACAAACACACATAACTTATTTCAGCCTGTTGTTAAACAATCTGAATTTAGTAACACTCCGATTCAGTGTGACTGTCTTGACCTGTCTGTTATCCATGGAGACAGGTCTCTCCACGGTTGGATTTACTTAGTAGGAAAGAGTCAAATTACTGGTCAGAATAGTTCATCAAAAAGATCATGAAGTGAAAATAATTTTGGTCCTTTAAATTGCATCTCATCAGCTATTGTGTAGGTATAATAAATTTAAGGAAATGTTGGAATATCCTCAGCAAATTTAAAATGCCAGAAGTCTTTTAACATACTTTATGTGGCGAGAAACACATTAACAACACAATAACATTTCAATGGCATATCATGAATGGTTCCCTCTGCTAGGATATGTATGTGTGCCCCAAAGAAAGGAATGGAAGGGTCCAGAGATGTGGCTAAATATTCTTGATGCTAGGAAGTCAGTGAACAGCCACCCCCACTTATACAGTTATACTGGACATGAATGAGAACATTAATTAAAGTCAAACAATTATCAGACTCTGTAGAGAAATAGCATTTGAAATCATAATTGAATTCATTGAACAATGCTGTGGTTCACTTATTAATGCAGTACATACTTTCCTGTTGTAAGGACTTACAATGAGCACATTAACAGTTCTCATTTTCTGGGAGTTTATAAGATATTTGTAACTATAGGACAACTACTAATTCATCCTGCCTCAACAAGAATCTGGAAATATTGGAATAATGCTTATTAAATACTAAAATCATTTCTATATGCATAATGTACGTGTTTGTGCATGTACTGTTACAAGTTGAAAAAGAGGATACAATATAAATACTTACACTTGAAATTCCTAATAGGTTATCTTTATAAAGAAGCAATAGAAATAGGTGAGGATATCATTATTATTATCATTATAAATTTTCCAGTGAGAGAGATATCAGAGCAATACTTTCATATTTTGTTTTCTATTCATCTCCCCTTTTCCTTCTCTAATTAGAACGAAAGTGATTCAGACAAATGTTGATTCCTAGCTGCTGAGAATCTTGGACCTGGTGCAGTTGTATTTTGGTGTCGGTGCCATTAGTGGGAGGGCGTCTGCTATAATGCACAGTTCAGAGGGAGAGAAGGGACTTAATCTAATCATTTTATCATCCTGAGCCTGATCTTCCTGATTGAACTTTTTCTTGGGTTAAATGAAACACACAGGTGCCTGATCACATCCTTGCCTTGTGTGACACAGAGTTACCTCTAAGACAGTGTGCTGTGTAGAAGGAGATTAATTTTCTTACTAGACTGGATCTCTTTGAGCCTCAATCAGATTAGCTGAGGAAGGACAGAGGATGTTAAAGAAAAGAATAGTATGTACTCTAGGACTTCACAATGCTTGTGCTCTGGGCAGATAATCTTGAATGGAAAATTCCGGGCAAGCTAAATTAGGGGAAATGACTCTACTTGAGTGAATGCATTCTGAAAGTGTCATTGTGCATCTTGGGCTTTTATTACAGAACATATTCTTGCTTGAGCAACCAGCACAGTAAATTTTAAAACTTAATCATAACCCCTCCCCTCAAAATCTGAACTTTATCCAGTAAAAGTTTACAGTTGCCTAAAACCTTAGGTGGACTAAGTTTCTTAACTATGTGTTGTGTCAAACCTTAAATTTGCCTTTTGTATGTCTTCCCAAAGCAAAAATGAGAGTTTATCTGAGAAGATGGGAACTGATGCGTATGATACCTTAAGAGTAAGAGAACGGTGTAGTGTTGCTACAAGTCCTAGCTCGGGTCTGGTTTTCAGAGCCCCTCGGAATCAGTCATTTGTTATAATGACCATGTTTTTGTGGATGGAGACTTATACCTTGAAGGTTGGCTAGAGGGCATGTATTGTTTTAGGAAAAACAATCAGCATCCCTGCCTTCATTAGTTGGGACTTCTTTGAAGCAAGCCCTTGTGTCTCTAAACCTGTAAAAAGAGGAGAAACTGGTGATAATTGGTCTTGGTTACATTTTCAGATAACAATTTGAGATTTTTCTCAGGGACCACAGGAATGAATAAGAAGCTTAGTAACTGAAAGCTGAAAAGAGCCACAGATGTTTATATGAAATTCCCTATTTTTAAAATAAGTTTAGGGTTTTGGAAATACCTAAGAATAAACCTAATTCCCACCAGCTTCTGAATGAGAAGTCCATAGTGATATCAGGGGAGTGAAAATGAGAGAAACAAATGGCATCAGGGGAGGTGAGGGTTCATTTCCAGCCCAGAGGACAACATTTTAGAATAATGTCTTGGATTTAATGTTCAGTGCTTTGCATTCGCCGTGTCATTGGTCCGCTTGTGCCTGAACCAAATGGCGGAGGCCCTGAGCAGCCAGGGAGAGGAAAGGAGGAACTGCACAGAAAAAAAGAAGTGATTATTCCGTGAAAAAGAAGGCCCTCCGAGGTTTGACTCTGCCAGTGGGTCTGAAGGAGTGGGTGTGCCATTCTCACAAAAGGTCCGCATTGGTAACTTAGGGCATTGCCAGGAATGGGACTAGAATTTGCTAAAACAGCACCGAGGAGAGGATGCAGTTCTGAAGGATATCAGTGCAGAACTTGCTATTGAAATCAGAGCTTCAGAATTTCTATGTTTTTAACTGAGGAAAAGAAAATCTCCGAAAAAAGCTAAAAATGATTCAAACAGATATAGAAAGTCCTGAGACATCAGTAATCCTGTGGGTATCATGTTCTAGACGTGCACTATCCCTGACACGTTCCCAGGTTTTATTTTCCTGTAGCAGGTGCCATTATTCAAGTGTAGTTAGGTAAGGTTTTCTATGTCCTCCCTAGAATGTGAGTTCCATGAGAGTAAGGAACGCATCTTACACCTGAGACACCTAGAGTGGTATCTGACACCTTGAGACCATGATATAAAGTTCTTGGATGGAGGAACAAAGTCCCATCTGAGCCGAGCTGTAAAACTGAACAGCGGTGTGCCAGGTAACCGTTGGGACAGGAACGGCAAATGGAAGGAGAGAAATAACATGGAGCCACTTTGGCTTCTTCACCTCAGGAAACCCACTGCTGATGGTCAGTGATTATCGAGCTCATCCCGAAGTAAAGCGTGACCCTCACTGTGCACTTGGAAAATCAATGTTTAAAGTCGATGTTCCCTTCTATTATGGATAGAAACTTCTGGAAGTTCCGCTCAGAATGTGAGAGATTGAAGGTTGACCTAGATTGTTTTTCCACTTGAAATGGACCCATCACTCTTATCGGGCACAGGAAGAACACTTAGGAGAGATAAAGAAATCTCCATCTCTCCAAAGGAATGAGTGTGCCATCAAATGGTTCGCAGACTTAGCGGTGTCATTTGAAGGCCTCTCCTCTGCAGAGAAACTGCCATATGGCCGGCATTGCGGTCTTCCCAGTGCACACAGTGTAATAGCCTGGTCCATGATGAGGCACCAGCTCCCGGCTGCGAAATTAAAGCAGCGTTCAGCGCCTCTCAGCAAGAAGCTGCGGCTGGATGTGTTCTGCAAACTGGGTTCTGCGTGAGCCAAGGGGAAGGGCTGGCGGAGTTGGGAAACACAGTCAGACTTGTTAACACAAGCGTTTCTTGCACAGATGCTCCGGCTCGGCGCTGGGCTTCGGATGGCTTGGCTCCTGCGTAGCTATCAACTAAATGTATTTTTGTTTCAGTTCCTTTTAATTTTCATCTTTGCAGCCATTTATTTGAATGCAGTCTTCTACCTCAAAGACGTTTTGAAAATGTTTGTTGGGAAAGAAAGGGCTTACAGTGGAATAAAGTAGTCTCTTTTCTTTATGGGTAACATTTTCATCTGCCCAAGACAATACCAGAAAGGGGGCTGGGAGTCCTGCTGGAACTCACAGGGACTGAGGCTCGAATGAAGGCCCTATTACCAACTAGTTATTTAACTTTAAGTAGGTTAATCGAATTCTTTTAGCTGAGTGCAGTAGTCTGTTAAAAAAACGATAATTCTCACTTTGCAGGGCGGTTGCAAGGAATAAATAATTATATATGTATGTCTGTGTGGGTGTTATGTGTATAATGCCAGACTAGCTTTGGTAAAGTGGATGCAGGCACAAATCAAGCATTCATTTGCTGCTATAGTCTATTTCTCTATCAGCATGTTCACAGATATCTATGTATCTGTTTAGTAAATATTTGCCTTAGGGTGGTGTGCTCAGAGCCATTGGCCCTATCTTTCAACATCTTTCCATTCTCTCAAGGTCTATGATAACTCTGAAAAATATCCTTTTCCAGTGAAATTCTCCAGGTAGATCTCATAGTCAAAGCTGATAGATAGATGGTAACATTTTCACAGGTGGCAAAGACTTTTCTCTCCTCTCCTTAATTTTCTGCTTTGAACTACTCTTCAAATGTACTCCTCCAATAAGCCTGCTCTGAACCTCCAGGCTGGCCCATGCTCTCATGCACTATCTCCTCTCTCTATAGCATTCTCAGTTATTCTCTTTTTCTAAGTACATTACAATGAAATCATCTGTGCTTGCCTACTGGACTGAATCTTCTTAAACTTTATAATTCTGGTCCCTCGCTCAGGGCTTTGTAGGTCTTCTATAATGTGTGTCAAAATAACCACACACACACATACAGGCCCATGAACAAAGTGTTCTGTTTCTCATTCATCATTTGCTTCCCCATTCCATATCAATAGCGTACTAATCGATCTACTGACATAAAATCATTTTCAACCTATTATATACTAGTCATTAACATTATATGTGGATTATGTTATGACTAATGTAGTCACCAACTAAATATGAACAGTCCGTGCTTTGATTAATGTTTCTTATTCAACGAGCTTTATGGAGACTTTATATGCCAGTCTGTATCCTGTAATCAGTATGTCTTTAAGAAAGTAAACATGTAAGAAGTCAAGTAGACATGCAGATCATGACAGCTCAATGCGTTAGGAGCATAAGATAAAATCACAACTTAAGATGTAGGAATCTGTCCATAAAAATATCCTCTCTGAAGGAGGTGACACCTAGCTTGAGCTCTGATGGCTGAGTAGGAGGCAGCAGAAGAGGGGCCTTTTGTGGGATGAGCATTCCAGATGGAGAAGCAGTGAGTGTCAAAGCAGAGGTCTGGGAAAGTGGGAAAGTGTGTTGGTTTGGGGAAATGCACACACAGCACTCCAAATGTTTGGAATGTGGCAGGAGCAGGTAGGAGTGAATCCAGGTCTATGTCTTTGCAAGAAATTAGGATTCCTTCCTGCTGGTAATGGGAAAGAACTGAAGGTTTTCAAAATGAGGAATGGAATGAGCAAATGTATGTTCAGAAATAACATTTGCTAAAACAGCACCGTAGTCTCACAGAGGGAGGCATCTGTGTAAGCAAATAGGCAGGAGGGTCTTAAAACAACCCAGATATGAAGTTATGATGATTAAATCTAATCCCCAGCAAAGGATTAGAAAAGATACCAATGGAGAAGGATCCATGGAATTTACAGTCCAGCTACTTATGGAAAGTAAGAGAAAGGGAGGGTTCTCTTTTGTTGAATGCAATGCCATTTAGCATGATAGCAAATATAGATACAGCAAGTTTGCAAGGATAAAGGTGAGAGGAAATAAGAGATGACTTGGGTCTTGTGCTTGCTAGACTATTCATTCTAAGAATGCCAGGGTCATATACATTTTGATTACAAGTACATCACCAGCATCTGCCACACTTGCAGTTGTTTAATGCATATGTTTGTCCAGTAGCTCTTTGTTGAATTCATGACTGAGAGCCTGTGTAACAGACAGCTTGCAAATGTCCAGGAGCATCAATACTCTGTTTGCAGGATGAAGATTAACATGACTCTGGTTCATAATCCATTAGGAAAATTAATTTTCCTTCGGAAAGCTGGCACTAGCACAAGAGCAGAAAAGGTGATAGATACACTAGCCTCATAAACAGGAATTCTCACAAAATTGTAGGAGTCCATCTTTGTTCCCATAACTGATTTATTCCTCGCCCAATTTAGTCTATTACTTCCCAGCCCTTCGAAACCAGATCCGGGAGGGAAATAAGCCCTATTGTCTTGAAGTATATATTACTATTAATCTATTTATTTAGCACCTATGCATCTAGACTGGTACTGCTGATGTACCAGCCTTGTGAGAATTCAGAACATCATCACTGAAATGATTTTCTGCGTGTTGGGGTCCACATGAGAAGCCCTAGCTGAGAAAGTCCTCCTTCCTCCCCCAGTATTAGAACAACCTAAAGAGCATCTATGTGGAAGAGGAAGAAATCCATTTAAACCATATTTTTCTGTAAAGGACCAGAAACTAAATATTTTGGACTTTGTGGGCCATGTATGGTCTCCACCACATATGTCTTTTTATATTTATTTTTTTAGAAACCTTAAATATGTGGAAACCATTTTTAACTCGGTACAAAAAGCAATAAAAAATGTGATGGTTGGATTTGACTATAGGACTCTTGATAGAACCTTATTTCAAAATTAGCCTTTTCTCCAAATTTAGCTCATTCTGAATAAAATAATACAAGTGAAAACATTCTGTAAAAGATATTTCCCTTCTCATTGTCATCCTTTAGTACAGTTTACCTCTATTAACTATGCTACTAACTAAACTAATTGATGATTTGGATTATTGTTTTTTGTTCATTTGTTTTTTAAATATTTTTATTGATTTTGTAGAGGAAGGGAGAGAGATATAAACATCAATGATGAGAGAGAATCATTGATTGGCTGCCTCCTGCATGCCCACACGGGATCAAACCCACAACCCACGATATCAAACTGTGACCTCCTGGTTTATAGGTCAACACTCAACCACTAAGTCATGCTGGCCTGGCTGGATTATTGTTTCTTATCAATATACTAGTGGCCTGGTGCACAGATCTGTGCACATTGAAAAGAAATTAATTAGAAGAAATATTTTAATATTGCTATTTGCCCTTTCTCTATAATAGAAGTGTCAACCAAATTCACAATCAAAAATGACAGATCAAAACACACGTGTGCAATTGGCACCAGTGAGAGCTTTATATGTATCACTCATGCACGAGTTAACTTAGCCTTTTATATATATATAGGATAAACTTGCTTAGTTAGACCTGCTTTCTGATTTAGCTAAACATTTTCCAGCCCAGTGAAGCACCCCAACTTCTCTTTCACGTAATTGTCAGCAGCACAGCATTAAATATCAACACGAAGCAGATTATTATTATAGATCACACAAGGAGAACAAAGGGTAAAATATTTAACTGTAGCAGTGTTTCATTATATTCTGTGCAGTGAGGAAACCTGAAGTCATTTTCAAGTTCCACCATTTCTTCTTTTCAGTCGGGTCAAGTTTCTAAACTTTCTAAATCTCCATTGTCTTGCTAATGAAAAGAAAATAGGATTCTACTGAGTTTCCTATCTACGTACTCTAGGACTTCTGTGAGGATCAAATGAGATGAGGCATGGGAAAATGCTTCACAGACATTTGGTTAAAGTGTAAAATGTTTGCACCTGGCTATAAAGCAAGTCGTGTTCCTGGGCTGAAGAAACTCCAAGGAGGCTAGTCGCTAGGGAGAGAAAGCCGGGAATTGCTATGTGATGTCATTACCCTGCACGCACAGTAACTGTTTCTGGGCTGGGCTGGGCTGGGCTGTGGGCTGCATTTTGTGCCATGGGGTCATAGCACTGTTGGCTGCAATTTGGTGGGCTGTCACTCCGGGGTGGTGGCAGAGCCTGTATCCCACTTGGGGGAAGCTGAGTGTTGCTTTGTCAGCACCAGGTCCTTGATGCCGTTTCCTTGTAAATGGCCAGTGCACATCATGGCAGCTCCTGCGTTGAACGTCTGCCCCCTGGTGGTCGGTGCATGTCATAGCGACCAATAGGATGATTGGAGGGACACTGTATATTAGGGTTTTATATGTATAAATACTTGAGCCTCTACACAAACTGAAGTTCTGACTCACAGGACAGACACTCTCTGGTGATTTTTTTAAAATGTCTAGGTTCACAATCACAGATGCCTCATCACCTTTCAAGTTCTTTTGAGAAACTTCTTTTACAGTGATTCTTCAAAGAGAACACTTCTGTTCTGGGTGCTAAGCTTTATATCAGATAACTCCCCATCACCTTGTACCCAAAATTATTACGAAACCTTTACAAATTTGTATTTTAACTGCTAAGAACCTCCCTCTCAGTTCATTTTACAAGCCAACAGTGAATTGATATTCTTGTGTCATAAAACAAAAGATTTGAAGGAGAACACATTTACCATCTAGGGAAAGAGAGGTGGAGTGCCTTTCCCATATACAGCATGATACCTACTAGTAAAGGGCTAGAACACCCACTGCATTCCACATGACCTTCTTTCCTAAAAGAAGCACAAATTCCCTCCTGAAGAGCTTTGCAGTGACATGGTAGATCAAGACCAGACTGCTTATTCATGGTGGAATATTCACTATGCCTCATCAAACTTCTGTGACCCTGAGGCTGCTGTTCTTACAATTCCATGAAACCCCTTCCCAAACTCTTCTCTGATTGCACTCTGATATCTTCCTCCTCCCACTTCCTCTTTTCCTGTTCTCTCCATCCTCATGGTGAAGCAATGCAATTTCTACACTTCCCGAAGAGCCTAAACACACCAGGCCCTTCATGCCACCACAGGTGTACAGAACTGTACTATGATGAATGCTGTATTATATGGATTTTTAGTTTTTATCAACATTAAAGTCACTAGCAGACAGTTTAGCTTTGAAATTATTCTCAACCTTTTTTTATGTATAATAGGCTTGCATTTTTAATAAATTATAAACTCTTTGAGACAGGATCAGTCAGTGTCTTTCATTTATTTTTGTATTCTCAAATTTCCCTCAAGGTACTGGTTACAGTAAAACCATTTGTTGACTTAAATTCATACTGTCACTTAATTTCCATTTCTTTTTGCCATCTTTTCCCAATTTCTCTTAAACAAGGAAACCTGGTGTAGATGTAGGTCTGGCAGCTACAACTTTTCATTTACAAAAAAAGCCTATCCTTGGCATCACCTAAGAACCAGCTAGAAATGCAGTCTCGGGCCCCATTGCAGACTAACTATATCCTACTCTGTGTTTTCAGCAACAGACCCAGATGATTCTTATGCATATTAAAGTGTGGGAAATGCTGCACTAAAGAATCCAGTCTGAATCAGTTGAGCATTAACTTTTACATTAAATAAACCAAGGAAATGTCTACTTAAATCTCCATTTTACTATTCATGTATGTATGTGCATATGTGTGTAAGGAAGAAAAAGAGAAAGCCAGAGAAAAATTGGGGAGACAATTTTTTTTTTGCTGTTGTAGACTCCCCTCAGAAATATCTAATGAATATATTTTCTATTTAGACTATTATTTCTGCTGTACGTTTCTTTTTTCATTTTGGGTAAGCATATTAAACCACATAGGAAAACAAAGCTGTCAGGATATTACTTCAACACACACACACACACACACACACACACACACACACACTTGAGGTATCTAAGAGCTGAATTCATGTGATGAATTTTTAAAAAGCTGGCTGCTTTTAAAGGCATTTATAATTCAAAGTGTTTGATTAACTTTTAAAGAGTTGAGTGTTGGTAGACTTAAAATCAAAAGGAAAGGCTTGCTGTAGTCTGGTGGATTTTTAGAGTTGGATAGAAGTAGGGAAACTATGCTATTATCCTTCTTAGCTTTGATATTTTTGTGTGATTTCTGTTCCAGTCGCATAACAGGTCCTCTTTAACCTTCTTTTTATCACATGGCCAACATGGGGCTAGCAATATTTCCTACCTGCTCAACAGGTATTCTCAGAATTCCTGGGATAGTCCATCAAGTATTTTAACTTGCCAAGGACAAGCCCTATAAATATATAGTAGATAACAGTTTATAGATAGTAGTGTGTAAAGGTGATCATATGTAGACATTAGGTACTTGAAGAAATCACAATGGAATTTTAAGACACAGACCTCCTAAGGGAGGGAAAAGGGTGAGAGGTTAAGGAGTGGAATGTATAAGCCTTAATGGAGACATTGACATATCCAACAATATAAAATAGTCATACCATAAGCAAATTCATAATCTATAATAGATAAATGATAAGAGCAATGTGACTTCTGGTGGATAGGGTCAAAACTCCTCAAAATGATATGGCTATTTGGAATGTTGTGTTCAGATGTGAGCACCTCATTTTATGAAGAATATTTCTATCCTGGTATAAGTCAATTCTGCTTTACATTTGTTGATTGATTCATTCATTCCTTATTTCTTGAATCAAGTGATATTATGTGATTAAATGTGTGGTAAGTGCTAGAAATTGCATATGTGATGGTTATACTTTTCATTAAAGACCTTAGAGTTGAGTGTAGAGAAATACCGTATAAGCAAGTAAGTCCACTAATGTGTTGTAAGGGCTGAGGTGCAAGAGGATAAAGGTGGAGAGGAGGCACAAAGATCAGTTCTTCCTGGGGAACTTAAGAAAGGGTGTTCATGGGTGTGAAGCCATAGTACTTGAGACAAGTCTAAGGAATCAATGTGGTTACTTTATGAACAAATTGTTTGCGAGAGAGTGGAGGGTGTGGAAGATTATATATACTTCATAAATTTGGAGAGTTACATGATATATGAAGCATTACTTTTTTTTCTTAATTCTGGCAGACAGAGCCCAAATCACAAGCATACAGGGAGAAGGGACATAAGAGATAAAGGATGGACACTCATGTTTTAGGAGTGCCCATACTGTGCTGGGCTTATACTAGGCACATTATAGGCACTATTTTAGTTCGTCCTCATTACAAGTTTACCAATGCATAACTTGTCTGAAGGGCCACTACTAGGTTAATACTCAGTGCCCCAGCTGATCACCCTAATCCTCTGTTTTAAGACAGATGAAAAGTTACTGCCTTGAAACACACAGGTTAACTCTCCAAACATAAGTGGAGAATTAAGGTGTGTTTGACAAGGCAGTAACTTTAGATGATCTTAATAATCCTATATAATAAAAGGGTAATATGCAAATTGACCCTAATAGTGGAACCACCGGGAATGACCGGTCGCTATGACATGCACTGACCACCAGGGGGCAGACACTCAATGCAGGAGCAGCCCCCTGGTGGTCAGTGCGCTCCCACAGGGGGAGCTCCACTCAGCTACAAGCTGGGCTGACTGCTGCGAGCACAGGGCAGTGGCAGGAGCCTCTCCCACCTCCTTGGCAGCACTAAGGATGTCCCCAGGGAGTGGGCCTAAGCTGGCAGGTGGACATCCCCCGAGGGGTCCCAGACTGAGAGGGCACAGGCTGGGCTGAGGTACACCCTCCCCCCAGTGCACAAATTTTCATGCACCAGGCCTCTAGTCTTAAATAACAGGATGAGCAGTAGTAGAGGACACTAATAATTGTACAATTATGACTATGTCTGTAGGAACTGAAATGATCAGTTATATCTAGAAAAAAGCAAAATTGATTTTATTTATTAGAATATGTATCATGATATATAATCAAGGTACACATAACTATCACTTTATATCTACATTTGAAAATATGTTATATCTAATATCTGTTTCAAAAATATTTTAAAATACATCAAATACTACAAAATTTACATCTACTTAATGTTTTATCCTATTTTTAATTCCTTTAGATTTTTATTCAATTCCATTTGACAGTTAAAATGGTTCTACCAGCCAAGCTTGATATGCAAATTGATTTAAGCCGGATGTTACCATCTCCTATGTTGTAAGAAATACTATTTTACTAGTTCACTAGTGTAAAGATGGAAAGATTACAGATACAAATATAAAAAGAAAACCAAAAAGTGATATTTCTTCTTGCACATTATTATGAGACAGTGGATTAGAAACCTAAGTAATTTGTAGAAAATTAGCATTTTGATCTACAAGAGAGTACTTTTATTTCATGACATCAGTTACAAAAGAAAGAAGCAGCTTTTACCTTGGTTACTACAAGCAGTCACATACAAATTTTCCCACCCATTCTAGAAACTCAGGTTAAACACATTACCTTACAAACTTCTGCTGTAAGTTCATGACTAGCTTTGTGTTACGGCGATGTTAAGCTCTGGTTTAGAGGTCTGGGAAATATTGTTGCAAATTCTTAAGGCTGTTTGCCCTGCCTTATCACATGACTGTTCATGTAAGTGACAATAATCTCAGGAGGAATGACGTTTATAATCAGGGTTAACTAATGTCAACAAAAATAGCATGGGGCAGTTGGTACACCTGATACCCTAAGGATTAGCCTACAGGAATTCAATTAATAAATTTTGAAAATGAAATTATTGCTTCTATCATTTAGTTAGTAAATAAGGAAATCCAAATTTGCAAAGGTTTATTTACCATATATTGGGAAGCTAAGTTTCAATGAAGAGTTCTCCTTAGAAGTTATTTAAATAGGACCCCCTCAGTGCATATGGAATAAAAATTTTATACTGATCTTATTGGAAATATAGGAACTACATAAGGCATGCTGGTAATGCATTCCACTGGTCCAGTTTTTGCTTCATCATAGGACTTTCTAAGCCAATGTTTGGGCTCATTTTGGTTTCTTTCTATAATGCTACCATTTGCTTTCTGCTTTCCATCACTGGAAAGGGACCAGGCTCAGAGCACATCTGACTCGGGCCGGCCTCGTGTGTGGGTTTAATGATTTCACAACATGAGTCCAGATGATTTTGAGAACATGTTTATTGAAGGTGGCGATAGTGAAATAAAGGAGGGGATTATGATAGAAGAAATAACAGGAGAGAGCGGAGGTGGTGCTCTGCTTTGGCTCTCTAGAAACATTATAGGAAAGAAGGCTGGGCTGCATGACTCACTGAGAAGTAAATGTCACAGAGGCAGAAGTGAGCCAAGGTGGGGCTGCTGTTAGCTCAGTGAAAAGTCATAGAAAAGGGGGCCTTGGAGACAGGTTCAGGGGGTTCGCCTAGGATGAGCTGCCACTGCCTGCTGCTCCCCTGGTTGCAAGTCTCACCGCAACCCTTAGAGCTTAAGAGAAAAGTAAGTAAAATACACTCAAAAAGGAGACACCAGTGGACTTGCTTCAAGGTGGATGCATATACTGTGTCCTTGGTCTTGAGGGCTTTTATCTGGAGGTCTCAGGGAAGGATCTCAACATTCTATTTATCAGCTTTCCCAGGTGTGTCCTTTCAGGATCATGGTGTCTATGAAAATGAATTGACATTTGCAACGTAGGGGGTCATTAGTCATCGCAGCTGGTCCTGATGTCGGCCATGGCATCACTTCGTCTGGCTTTGCTGCTTCTCTGGGCCTGGATCTGAAAAACAACTGAGGCCTAGATGATAGCTCTAGGGCTGACTGCTTAAGGGAGTGGTCAGCGAGGACTTGCATGGGGTTCCTGTGAGGCTCTCTGGCCTCTATTTCTCCTCTAAGGGGGCTCTCAAACCACATGACTAGCAATATGCCAGGGGAGGAAAGGTCAGGGGAGGGTCTGAACCACATGACCAGAGATAAAAGTCAGGGGGTCTAAACCTCACGACCAGTAATACACTGGGGGAGGAAAGGTCGCACTGGAAGCACAGTTCTTGTTTTCTCAGTTTTGCCATTTGCTAGGCACTCAAGGATTTCCACCTCGGTGACCTTCTGTGCCTGGCTGTAAATTGCTCAACCAGTTTGTTCAGCTGTCTCTTTCCTCATCCCACGTGCCAAGGAATTTTCCTGGTTCTTACCATTCTGCCTCACTTCCAGAATTCATAAAAAAACTTCTACCTCAGCATGGTTTCTCCCTGTTTTCAACTCTATTGTGCATTTATTATTCACTTCCTGCATCTTTTTTTGTTGCTGTTATTTCAAGGGGAATGGAATGGGGACCTGAGGCAAGATAAATATGTCTCAGCGTTCCCTTTGAGCCCAAAGCTTCAATTGTTTAAAAAAGAAGAAGAATATTTTAAGATTGAGTGTTGGCAATTGGATACGTTTAATTGTCAAAAAAAAATTAGCTGGTAAAACAGAAGAGGCTGCTAATCATTGGGTTCTCACACCATGCGATTCTACCTTTAATTTTGGGAGGCCGTAATGGCCTCTAACAGAAAACGACCAAACAAATCTGTCCTTCTTGTTTTTATAGAGATTTGCCTGCTGACCAAGGGACGCCGCACGGCCAGTGTCCGAGCTGACACGTACTGCCGTCTTTACTCGCTCTCTGTGGACAACTTCAATGAGGTCCTGGAGGAGTATCCGATGATGAGAAGAGCCTTTGAGACGGTTGCCATTGACCGACTGGATCGGATAGGTACTCTCTTTGGTTTTGTCTTCTTCGTGCACAGTTCAGTTTCGAGCTAGTGGGCTGATACGTACTTGCAGTCATCAGTCCCAGATGCTAGTTCACAGACTGATTGTTCAATCGCATAGAAGTGGCAATTAGCTGTAGCCCTATTTCTAGAAAGATCCGAGGCTCTAACTGTCTCTTCTCAGTGTTCTAGGTTTACTTATTCACCTCTGTTTTTACTAGCTACGCAATCTGATTTCCCCAGGGATGCCAATACAATTTGAATTGTCAGGTAAAAAGCAATGATAAAAATTCTACATGGCATTAAAAGAGAATTTAAAATACCAATGCGTGAGTCTACATTACAAACCAAAGTTACCACAAGGATTTTTTTTTAAGGTTCCACTTTACATTTTATCCTTATATTAAGAAATGAGAACTTGTGTTAAATAACTGTCTCAGTAGAAACTTCTTGAAATATTTGTAATGCAGACTCAAGTGGAAAAAAAGCCTTGCTAGAAATGTCCTACATAGATGCTTTACTTTGCAAATATCAATTTAGTTTAGTCTGCTCTGCTCTCGAATAAAAACGTATAAATTAGCCTTATTAGTTACACTAGTTTAAAGAGTTGAATACTTGCCATAGTCAAGTTACATTAGATTGGCTTGCAGTTAACTTCCCAAGATCTGCTGGGACACTGTGACATTAGAAATATGCATTCATTTACACACGCAGATCCTCCTCCCCATCCTGCCCTGCTCTGCCCCTTTTCTCTGCTTAACTCTACTAATCTTCCTCTCTCAGTTTAGACACCACACCCCCCTAATAGGCTGAGTACCCAGATATGTTCTCCCATATCCCTGGGAAGTTCCTCCATCACAGCACTGCCTTTAGTGCTGTAACTGCACTAGAGATGCTAAGCTTTGTAACTGCAGAGATCGTGTTTAATTCACTATTACATTCACAGTACCTGGTGCACAGCGAATTTTATTGACCAGAGGTAGGGAGGGTTGAAGGAATCAATGAACTCAAAGGAGATGGGGTTGGGATCACTTGAAAGTAAGCAAAGAGCTATTGCAACTGCTTCACTCTTATTAAAGGTAAGGACTTGTGATTGATGTATGGATATGTGAGCTTTTCTGCTGCATTTCACCTCTTTCCTTCCATCAATGTTAGGATAACAGACTGCATAGGATCTGAAATTAGGTCAGGAGAAAAAAGATAGTATTTGGATATTACCATTAGACTTAACTCATACCTTAGAAACTCACAATGACAACTTAGAGATTTAACAGGGCATAGTGCCCATCAAAGAAGTGAGTACTCCTCAAAGCATCTTTACTTAATTTGAAAGTAACTTCCCTCATTGTGGTGCATGAATGTTCATGCAGAACTAGAGACTAATTTCTGAGCATATAAATTCTTTTCCCAAACCAGCTCCACATCTTTAGAGAAAGCATTAAAATTAGGTTATTTCAATAGGAAATGTCTCTTTATCTGATACAGCTTCATTCTCCTCTAATTTATTGCAGTTTATGTTTATAAAAAAGGTTTGCATGAAATGGTTCGTAATTAATAGTATAGGCAATGAAATTGCTAGTATGCACCAAACATTTGCATTTTTAATTCTTATAAAATGCTAGCAGTACAATAAAAGTTATAGTATTTTTCCACAAGGTCACAGATATTAGATTATGAAATGTTGACTGTTCACATGATCGCAAAGAAATGCAATCCTTCTCAATTGTCATCATTTCTTATAAATGTATAATTAGTTAAGGGAATATGCTAAATAAGTATTTACATTTATTCCTAATCTAGAGGTGTTTGTTCTTTGGGAAGGTAGGTGAATTCTGAAAGGAGAGATAGACAGCTATCCATTCTGTCAGTCATTT
The DNA here is from genome assembly GCF_000147115.1 of Myotis lucifugus. Classification (NCBI taxonomy): domain Eukaryota; kingdom Metazoa; phylum Chordata; class Mammalia; order Chiroptera; family Vespertilionidae; genus Myotis; species Myotis lucifugus. The sequence goes on along the minus strand of NW_005871201.1, from coordinate 1,132,840 downwards.
AAAATGATTGCAGCCTGAAACTAATAGAATGTGTGTGTCAGTTGTGCATCAATAAGATCAAAAATAAAATAAAAATGATTGTTTTTCTCAGCATTGAGTAAATTATAGCATATATTTTCATTCAAAAAATATTTCTTGTTCCTTTAGATGTCATACTTTATTAAGTGATTGGGCAAATTAATTCACTTTTTAGTTACCACGTTCACCTGGGTATGAATGATGCCATCAAAAGTCACTGATTTCCCATCTTTCATCAGCCTACTCCTGGTGCTGGTAGTTATTCTGCCACAGGATGTCTGCTAACTGCAGACCCCTGGGGAGACAATGGCAGGAAGGAGGGGTGATGGTTATGGTGACTGAGTTCTGGAGTGAGCTGAGAGCCCGCCACAAACCGTGGTTCTCAACCTTGGCTGCAATTAGAATCACCTGGGAATCTTTTTAAAATCCTGATTTCTGGGCCTCATCCTCCAGAAATTCTGTTTCTTTGTTACTAATGTTGTGGCCTCATCCCATAACAAATAAACAGAATTTCCGGAGGATAAGGCCCAGAAATCAGGATTTTAAAGATTCCCAGGTGATTCTAATTGCAGCCAAGGTTGAGAACCACTGCACTATACCCTCACAGCCTGTCAGATGAGGAAGATTGTGATGTGGTCCTCAATGAGGGCGGTGCAGAAGAATCCTGGGGGGAAATTAGCTGTTATCGTGTCAAAACCTGGACCCCAAGTCTGCTCATTCTGATTTAAGTGGTCGAGTACAGGTGGAACTCAGTGTGTTTGAAAGCCCAGAGATGAGATTGAGATGCAGGGAGGGTAGAGAATCACTGGAGTAGGACACTGGTCAAAAACAAATTCCTTCGCTTCTCTGACTGGCATGTGGGGAGCTCAGTAAAATGCCGCTTCCGGCTGAGCAGTGGGTGAGGTCCAGGGACTGGGGTCCAGCATTCACGTGAGACAGGTGTGTCTGGTTAGTTGAGGATGACACATCTATGTCACATCTGCTGTTTTCCCTTCCCAGCCCAGTTACTCAGGAGCCACATTTTCTTGGGCATTGCCCTCACTCTCCCTCTGTCGCAGTGGGCGTGAGCACGCCTCAAAGAGTGGGGTGAATAAAATAAACCTACCCATGGCCTGTCACATGGTCGGCGTGCCACTGTCCTTTCTCGAAAAAGAAGCGTTCAACTCAAATCTTGATTCCAGGCCCATCCTGGCCCCAATGCCCTATCTTCCCGGCTCTGCACCGTAGCCCTCACTCTCCATTTCATCTGTAAGATGGCTTTTGCCACGTTACAGTTTTTTCAACTTGACCTGGATGGGAGGTGGGATTTTCCGGGATGATGCAGGCAGCGCCAGGGCAGGACCCCGCTCCTGTTTGTGAAGGTGAGTACTGGGCTTCGGAACCTGCCCGAGGGCACACTGACGACTTGCTTTCAGGAGCCACTGTCCCCGGGAGTTGCCGCCTGTCCTGGGTAGGCATTCTAAGCGCTTATTTTTCTTTCGCTGACAGGCAAGAAAAATTCAATTCTTCTGCAAAAGTTCCAGAAGGATCTTAACACTGGTGTTTTCAACAACCAGGAGAACGAGATCCTGAAGCAGATCGTGAAACACGACCGGGAGATGGTGCAGGCCATCGCTCCGATCAGTTACCCGCAGATGCCGGCCCCGAACGCCGCCTCCACGGCCACGCCCACCTCCCGCATGAGGACCCAGTCGCCGCCCGTGTACACCGCCACCAGCCTGTCCCCTAGCAACCTGCACTCCCCCAGCCCCAGCACGCAGACCCCCCAGCCCTCGGCCATCCTCTCGCCCTGCTCCTACACCACGGCCGTCTGCAGCCCGCCCGTCCAGAGCCCGCTGGCCGCCCGAACTTTCCACTACGCCTCCCCGACGGCGTCGCAGCTGTCCCTGGTGCACCCGCCGCCGCAGCCCCCGGCCCCGCAGCCCCCGCCGCCGCCTCCGCAGCAGCCCCCGCAGCCACAGACGCCCAGCGGCAGCTCCACGCCCAAGACCGACGTGCACAAGAGCACGCAGGCCCTGCACAACGCCAGCCTGAGCCGGGAGGTCAGGCCCCTCTCTGCCTCGCAGCCCTCGCTGCCCCACGAGGTGTCCACCCCGATTTCCAGACCGCACCCCACGGTGGGCGAGTCCCTGGCCTCCATCCCTCAGCCCGTGCCAGCCGTCCACGGCGGGAGCCTGCAGGCGGGGGGCCGGGGCACTGTCCCCCAGAGGGTGACCCTGTTCCGACAGATGTCGTCGGGAGCCATTCCCCCCACCCGAGGAGTCCCTCCGGCACCCCCTCCGCCGGCGGCCCCCCTTCAGAAAGAGCCTTCCTCAGTCTTAAAAACAGACCCAGAGGTGGAAAAGCCACGATTTTCTTCAAATTTATGATCCCTGCCGATTGTCACACAGACTCGAATGAACCGAGAACATTCTCAGATCTTATTTTATTCTATCTCCTGACACATCCCTATAGCCTATTATGAAGAGATATTTTAGACAGCTCTGGCCTACACGCAAAATGTAAAATATATATATATATATAAATATATATATACATATACTATTAAATATATATCTAAAATCCAAGAGAAATTCAAAGACTTCTTTAGCATTCAGTGTTATATATGTCTTCCTTGCTTTAAATCATTAAAAAAGATTTAAAATGTTGTTGTAAGATTATTTATTTTTAACCTGCTTTTCCTGAATTCCTTTGATATATGTATTTCTATATTTTAGGAAGAGTTCTTGGATTCGATGCAAACAAAACCCTGATTTTAAAAGGCAGCTCAAGTGAGCTACTGAATGGCACCAATCAACACCTCCTTCATTAGCTGTGTCTCTGCATCTAAATCGTTAATCATTCGTTATGGAGGGTGAAATAGAAAATCCCGTTTTATAGATCCAAATTGTCATTTGGTGCTTTCCATTCTGACGTAGGTTAAAGAACAGTTGTATATGCTTGGCCACAGTAGGAGAGTAGCAGCCAGTGTTAGGAATATCTCTAACCTCAAACATGTTCATTGTTCATTCAGATAGCGAGGGGATATTTCTCTTCCTGCGTTATTGGACTTTTCCAAGACTCAATCAATGTTAGTTGTAAATAATCTTTTCAACCCAAATAAAAAATAGCTATTCCGTGCTGAATGAAGGTCAAAGTCATCACTTAAGAATTTAGTTTTATTGTTTCACTTCAAAATCTAGAGTTTTAAATTTTACAAAACCTAATTGTGACAATTATTCAACTGTAATGCAATGGCTTGAAACCTACAATGTTATTTTAACCTGCAATGTTTTATGCAAAATTGTATGCTCGATTCTACAAATTGCTTGTATTACACCAAGAACCATCACTTTTCTTCCTTCTTGCCATAATCAAGCATTGGAAAATATCCCTGCATGCTTTTTTTTGAGGGGGGGATAGGTTGAAAGCAGTCATTGTAGGGAAAGGCTTACAGCATTTCTCATTTCTGGAAATATATACCAATTTTATTAATTGCCTATCTTAAAATTTCTGTAAGTTTGACTCGGATGGAACTCTATCTTAAGACTAGAAGTGAGGTTTTTACTTTCTTTTAATATGATTACTATTATTGTTATTATTTAAATAATGACTTGTAAATCACAGCTTGATTTGGAGTTGCCCGTGTGTTCTGTCTTCACTGTAGTTGGCAGTTTACTGTGGTGTTGATTTAAAGAAATAAATGCTCAGAGCAGCATCATGTCTGTTGGGAACACACGCTTCGCTCTATATATATTGTAACTGAGTGGTTAGGAAATCTTAAGGCATATGGTGTTAATGTGGGCCTTGGAGAGGAGGTGTGTTGTTTTAAAAGTGCTGAGAAAAGTCTAGACATGGTGATGGAAAGCAGGGTGGAACTGAATGTGAGCATTGTTTGTGTATCTGTCTGTTTCCTTAACTCTTTCAATGATCCGGGAGCATCTTCGCCCTCTGAAGGAAGCCCCGTAGTAATGATTTGTGCCTAATGCATCCCAGGAACGTGGCGGGTGACTGGAACACAATCGGAGGATCCCTAATTACCAACTTCTGTAAATAACCCAACGTGAGAGAATGGCCTAGAGTGGAGGTCTTCAGTATCTTTGACGCTGGTGACACATTGAAGAACTTAAGCAAGATCCCACATTAAATGGGGAGGGCCCCCAAACAGACTTGAAGACAGAAAACAAAACAAAAGAAAAACTCTAAAATGGATCCATGCTGCCTGTCATGCCTTTTGTGGGGAAAAACATCTATAATACCAAAATGAGTCATTGTGTTTAATTCCTGACAGATCCCAGCTCGTGTGGATCAACAATGCTAGCCAATGTAATGTTATCGGTACCACGCTGGTAGCAGGATGGCGTGTCGGGAACGGTGTAAGAATGGGGTTGTTCAGTCTACCTAGATCCTATGGGAAAACTGCAAGACCATTTACATATCAGTACAAAACTCCTTTATTTTATTAAAAGATGGAGAGTTAATGTCAATTTATTAAGATCATGTATTGATCCTTTAAATTATTAAAGGTTTACATTTGATAGGACAAATGGGTTTGGTAGTGAAATATTTTTATACAATAGATACATTTTGGGCTTTTTATTTCCAGGACTATTGGGAAACATGAGCAGGGTTGAATTTCATGGTCTTTTAGTGCAACCAAAACAATTTTTATTCTCTTTGTAACAGAATGGACAAAAAGCTAAGGTTTGTATGTTAAACTAACAGTGGTGCAGGGTGAATTATTTACATCTATGTATGAATCTATATACTTAGGTGAAGAAAAAAAATGACTCACATTCCTGTAACATAAAAGCCAATTGCTAGTTGACAAGTGACCTCTTTTCTCTGTACCTAGGTAAGCCCATGAGTATGGAGTTTTAATCTGTACAGAAAGAAATGTATTATTGAAAAGACTGGTCTTTCTGCTGCTGGGGAAATAGTAGACTAGCTGATTCTTCCAACAACTGTATGATCAGGGACGCGGTAGAGTATTTCTTTTGTCTTTGCTCAAAGCCATACAAATATAAATATATAAAGGTTATTAATAAATTCAACAAAATAAACTAAAATCATGAATATTTTATTTTATCAACATAACCCAACCTTTTGTTTTATTACTGAGTACAGATTTGACTCTGTCTTTCTATCTTTACATCTTCAGGTTTCCAAGAGGGCTTATACATGATAATCACAAAATTAATTATAGATATTCTGTAAGGGTAGAAAGGAATTGAAACAGAACATAAGCTCTTAGCTAGTTCTCTATTTCACCTCTTCTGTATAGTATACATTGGGTTTTGACTTTTTAATTCTTTTCTCTGTCATTCCTTAGCATATGGTTGTCCAACTTCAATACACAGACATTTCTCTGGTATTATTGGATATGGAGATTAGAGATAATTAGAAATAAAGCCTGTAATTTATATATGCAAACCTATTTTATGGTAGTTTTGAGCCTCATAAAGGCTTTGCATAAAGATAGAACCTCCCTACATACGTGGATTTGGAATGAGATCTAAAAGCTCAAGATAGAGTTTATTACAGTGAGTGAAGGTGTCCTGAAAACTAAGATAAACAGCAGGGCAGGAGTATTCACCAAAGAAATAGCCTGTCCCCAGGCCTCGGTGACCACTCTGTGGGTGAGTGATTCCCTCGTGGATGCTTGCTTGTTTGTAAATGGCTAAGTTGCCATTTAGGGACTGAAATGAGCATAACCTCTGCAGGACACTGCACAGCACCACCAGGCTGCTACGGTAACTCCCGACGGTCTTGGGTGATTTAGACAATGTGATGTGTTTTGAATTTTAGACGTGTGATTTCAAAGCCTGAATTATTTACACTTCCAAGTACCAACATCTCTATTACCTTTCAGACTTACCTGTACAGTCTCCATGTCTTCCTTTTCAACTGAAGTATTGATAGTTGTTAATTGCACTGTGCGGCTTTGTTTCTGTGGACCTCGCTTCCATCATTTATGACATTAAGCTGTTTGAACAAGATTGCTCTCCCTTGGACCTCTGTCTTCCAGAACATGTGCCATGAAACACACACGTGGTCCTTTTGTTCTCATGCACTCCAGCTAGCAAAGATTCTACACATGTTCTGCCTATTTGAAAGATTACTTATGCCCTCAAATACAAAAGAAATGTGGCCCTTAAAGAAAATTTGGACGCTGTGCATCAATAGCTATTTTGAGTCCTGAAAGAAATGGTAAAACTTGAAGCAAGTGAGACCGGCTGCATGCAATGACTCACCAGCTCAGTTCTATCATTTTATTCAATGTGTCCCTTTTCCAGGAAAATAGGAAGGAACAAGGACGGCTTACTGTTGTATTCAGGGTCAAGTGTACCTGCTACCGGCACTTGAAAGCAGTGACTTTCATAAGCAATTTTGACTCTTTTAAAAAATGGCATCTATATTTCATAAACTGGACATCCATGAAGTCCTCAGGAAGAGAGCCACTGCTTTGAAAAGAGAACTAGAGAGAACACAAATCCCCTTGCCGAAATCCTTAGGCGCAAACCTGCCAGAGGACCCACGTTCCTCCCCACCATTTCGGAGTTTTTGACTGAAGGCCACGTTCCTTCCTTCTCCGGGAGCACTTGACGTTTCCATTAGCCTTTGTCATTTTGTTCTCCATCATTTCATTTAGAGCTCAAGGGTTGGAAAAGCATGAGCTTCTCTAGCTAGGGAAGAATTAATGACATATTCACAAATTTGTTGCAGGAAAAAGAAATCTATATTATAAAAAGTCCGTGGCCCTAACCCAGTGACGCCGTAACTACCAAACAAGGTACGGCGGGGTCTAGGGTCCCACAACCGTGGCGGCTCGGCAGGTCTGGGGTCCTGCTCCCACAGCGGCAAGGGGCATGCAGGTGGGCGGGGCTGTGCGATTTTGCACACTGGGCTTCTAGTTTTTATTATAATTGTTTAGAAGAGAGCATTCATGATTTTTGTAATGCTGTTCAAAGCAATAGGACTACATTCTCAGTCCTATTAAAAAGATGCAATTCCGAGTTTCTCAAAGTAGGATATTCTGGTATCTGACATGATAAGTATTTCATTTGAGAAATATTAAATAGTATTTAATAAGTAATAGGTTTGAATACATTATATAGAATGCAGTCTCCATAGATCTTCATACCAAGAATCAGATACATATTGAATATATTGGCTTGTAAACAAACACAGAAAGATTCAAGTGATCATTCTCCTCACAGAAATTGTCTTACAATGCGAAACACACATCCCAAAGACACTTGCGTGAATCAAAATCTGTTTGATCACCCAACTCAGAGCAGCCTATAGGACCTGTAGCAAGTTGAACTGAATATTCTCAACTGTGGTTTATCTCTACCTTGTAAGAGTAAATCCTATTTGAGAGTTAATCAAAACTCATTGGAAGCTCTACTTTCTTAATACAATAAATAATCTAGTCTGGCATCACTGTTTGCAATCACAAACCAAATGTGGGCATTTTTATGTGTGGCCCATTATTGTAGACATGTTATGAGAGCCTTTAGATGTAGACAGCTTCCCAACAACTCAGACTCTAAACATTCTTAAGATCTGCAATATTTACCTATGAAAATCTAATAACTACCTGGCCAGTGTGGCTCAGTGGTTAAATATCCACCCATGAACCAGGAGGTCAGGGTTCCATTTCTGGTCAGGGCACATGCCCAGCTTGCAGGCTCGATCCCTGTGTGGGGCATGTAGGAGGCAGCCGATCAATGATTCTCTCTCATCATTGATGTTTCTATCTCTCTCACTCTCCCTTCCTCTCTGAAATCAATAAAAACATATTTTTAAAAATTTAAAGAAAAAAATCCAATAACTTCATAGCTTTATACCTAGCTGTTTTTTACACTCACAGAAGAACAATAATCAAATGCATTGAGTTGGGCTTCCTTTGCAGAGTTCTTTTCAAAGGGATGATTATTTACAACACATTCTGTATTTCTATGAAGAAATGATACTGATAGCCAATCTGAAGTCACCCCTGCCCTTATCCCAGCACAACATATTTCTCAAAGTGCAGGTTTCCGTGATGGCAAAAAAATAGCAAGGTTTGGTGCAAGAAAAATTGTGACATTTCTAAAGGTGTTCTATCCCCCCAAATTATGAAATATTTGACAGGCTGAGGCTATATAAGGAAACCATGAAAAGTGGCTGTATTTATTTATTTTACATGAAAACCAGAAAAATTAGGGCGATTAGACAGCAGCCCAAGAAAGTCACTTCACATCTCAGTTCTTAATGCTCTAGTCCAGTGATGGCGAACCTATGACACACGTGTCTGAGGTGAAACGCGAACTCATTTTTTTGGTTGATTTTTCCTTGTTAAATGGCATTTAAATATATAAAATACATATCAAAAATATAAATCTTTGTTTTACTGTGGTTGCAGCTATCAAAAAATTTCTATATGTGACACGGCACCAGAGTTAAGTTAGGGTTTTTCAAAATGCTGGCACACCGAGCTCAAAAGGTTCGCCGTCACTGATCTAGTCTCATCTTTTGTACATAAATACAATTCCACACTTCTACCTCCGCACCTGACCAGGAATTGTTCCAGCATCCACAGGGCTACAGCCTGGTCCTCACAGGGAAGCCACCTTTGCTGACAATGTACATTGAAAAAGCAATTCAAGAGCAGTGCGTGTAGAGAGGGAAGGTGACATTGGCGGAGATCAAACACATATCGGAGAGGGCTTTCAATATTCACTTTGATGGTGGAGATGCCGCGGTATTAGTTCTAAAGAACAAAGGGGAATCTGACATTGAAACGTTTATGAAGATTTACTTCTAGAAAATAATGGGTATAGAATTCCGTTTATTGTGGAGGGGCTGATGTTTGTTATCACTTTGTACCCCCTTCTCCTTACTTTCCTTCTGGTACATTTTCATAGATTCCTCCGTCTCTTTAAAGATGTTTCTCATGGACATTTTTTTTACCAATGTACTTAATAATCTCTTTGCTATGACACATCCTGTTGAGTAAGCCTGTGCTTTTGTTTATAATGGAGCTAAAAATGTGTGCCTTAAGCAAAGATCTGCATTTCCAATGAAGCCATAAAATCTCCCTTAATTGCAATTTACAAAGTGAGGTGGAATTAGTTTACAATGTCTGTGGGAATGGGAAGATAAAGGGAGAAGCCTTAGGTTATAAAAACTCAGTTTCAACAGATTAGAAATATAGGCAATCTTGGGAAAGAGGGAAGGTTTCGAAAAACACCCAGAGACATTTTTAGGCCTTCATTTTTAGAGCTAATCTTACTTTTCTGACCTGGGAGATATCAACAATGGCACCAATATTAAAGCTGGGCCCTTTGCTTCAAAAAGAATGTGACCAGTTTGGAGAGGGGAGGGTGTGGATTGTATTAAGATTGTGAAAAGACCAGAAAATGTGGCCTATTCAGAAATAAGAAACAAGCAAAGGCAGCTTTTCACACTAGAGAGAAGCAAACCTTCTAACAAAGGATGGCTCAGCAGGAGGGGAACCTGGTGCTCAGGACAGGAGTGGGGCGGCCTCTGCTACTCCAGAGCACCCTCAGCACAGAACATCATCCATGTTTTTCAGAACTTAGACAGCGGAACCCAACTGATACCAAGTACACTCATACTAGCAAAGCTATATGTCTGCCTGTGTACTTACAGTAGCAGAATTCTTTATGTAAAGAGCTCCAACCAGCAGCTAACAATCCCTTCAGACTGTGGGAAATGAGAATTTTTTCAAATCTGATATCATTGTGTACTAGTATTTATACATTATTTTTTTTTATTTTACTATAAATACCTTTTGTTAGATCTCATTCATATTACACAAAAGACATTGTAGGTATTCATTTATATTTAAAAATGTTATGCTATCAGGCCCTGGCTGGGTAGTTCTGTTGGTCAGGGCACATACAGGAAGCAACCAATGAATTCATAAATAAGTGGAACAAGAAATTATTGTTTCTCTCTCTCTCTCTCTCTCTCTCTCAAATCAATAAATAAAAACTTAAGAAAAATGTTATCAATGACTATCATTTCAGGAGAGTAAACGGGGCTAGATATTAGGTATAAAAAGATGGCATTAAAATGGTAAAGAACCATTGTCCTAAGTGCTGATGTGAACAGGGATCTGTGCTGCGCTGGGTCCTAGCCTTACTGCCGAGCAGACACTCTAATTTGTATATTATACTAGTAGTGCTTTTTATAACAGAATGCAAGCATGTGGAGTTGGAGAGAATAAAAGTGCATAGGAAGAGGCAGCAGCAAGGAATACTTATCAAATTAATTAAAAAATAGTTCAGCTTTATAAAATTTGAAATGCAGCATATGATAATTAAAAATAACCTAAGAGTAAAATGAAGGTGAACCGTAGTTTGCAATAATTAATTAATTACTTGGCCTTGCAGACTGCCCCGTCGTAACTGATTCGTTGAGCAGCCAGAGAGTCAGACGGATGGTAATGTCTAAAGATGCTTATTGGCCCTTTCACCCATAATATTTCCCCAATGTGGCCTGGAATTTATGCTGTTTATTCACTTTGTGTCTATTTTATTTTGTTATACATGTTACCTTAGAGGTTGAAGCAGATTAAGGCATTATTAGTTCAATATATAATTTAGATGACCCATTAACTCATGAAATTCATTCCTCAAGCACCTATGGTGTATAAATAAATGTTTTAGATGATGTGGATGTGGCTGTGAATAAGATGGGACAAATGCCTTTGTGAAACTTATAACCCTCTAGGACAGCGGTTCTCAACCTGTGGGTTGTGACCCCTTTGGTGGTCGAACGACCCTTTCAGAGGGGTCACCTAAGACCATCCCGCATATAAGATATTTACATTACGATTCATAACAGTAGCAACATTACAGTTATGAAGTGGCAACAAAAATAATTTTATGGTTGGGTCACAACATGAGGAACTGTATTCAAAGGGCCAGAGGTTGAGAACCACTGCTCTAGGAAGAAGTATATGATAGATAGATAGATAGATAGATAGATAGATAGATAGATAGATAGATAGATAGACATAAAATGGTGCAGATAGTGAAAAAAAATTATTTGGAGGTAACCAATGGAGAGAAGGGAATGTCAAGAATAGGGATTAAAGAGCATTTGCTGTTTTAAGTATCATGAGCAGGAAGGACTTCAGTAAGTTCATTTTTAAACAACTAGAAGCCCGGTGCACGAAATTCGTGCATGGGTAGGGTCCCTAGGCCTGGAATGTGATTAGGGCCAATCTTCCCCAGCTGCCAGCAGCCAGCCCTGCCCTCTGTGTGTGGGGCGAACAGTGGGGCTATAGGAGCCCTGCTGGCTCGCACCCACCTTGGCCTGGTGCCACTGCATCCACCACCACCCACCTCCAGTTCTTCACTTCCCATTGGATGATCAGAGCCTGCCGGCTGGGGGAAGGGATCAGAGGTTGGCTGTGCCAGCCTGCTCGCTGGCCCCGCCCTCCACCGCTAGTCACCCTCTGTGTGTGGGGCGACCGGCTGGGCGATTGGGGCCTGCGGGCTGGGGGCAGCTCCTGCATTGAGCATCTGCCCTGGTGGTTAGTGCACATCATAGCGACCAGTCATTCTGCCATCTGGTCAATTTGCATATTATGCTTTTATATATATAGATGACCAAAAAGTATAATATGGTGTCCTCCTGAGCCTCGCTGCTGAGTGTGTCTGTACCTACAGCATCCGAATCACCTCCAAGGGTGTAAGTAATGCAGAATCCTGAGCTCTACACACTCTGGCAATCTACCCATTTTAATAAGATTGCTAAGTAATTAATATGTAAATTAGTTTGTGAGAAGGATCTACAGTGCTAGTAAAGTCCTAGGAGATTTCAATAAATTTCAGGGGCATTTTAGGTAACTTTCAGGTGTAAGGACATTTCTGGGATGCCAAGTCGATATTGGGCATCATAGCATGAGTGTCAAAGAGAAGCAAAGTTGGATGCTTGTGAAAGCCAGTCAGACAGATTTTATTCAGATGACTGCAGTAAGGGGTGAGAGACTCAGTGTAGACTGAGCTGAAATCCACTGGGGAGGTGGTGGGGGGCGTTAAATAGGGGGTGTGCTAGAGAAAGGTACTAGTGTGTTTGGTCAATGTGATTAGGACAGATCGACTGGCATTTATCTGGTGGAGAAACCAAGTTTTCATAGCTTTAGGAAGGAGGTAGTTTTGCACATTGGAGCAAGGTGCCCGCCAGAGTTAGACTCTGTCCCTCTCATAGGGACTGGGAGACAGAGAGTTCTCTCTGGATGTTTGTATTTTAAAGACATGGCTCCCAGGTCCCTGAGATGTTTCTGATAGTGCAAGCTCTTCATCTTAAAGGAGACATAAAGAATCTATAACTGCATTTTTTAAAAATAAAGTAGCTAACCTAAGAAAAGTGAGATTGGAGGTGGGCGGAGGGATAGCATCATGTTTGCCAGTAACAAATAATAAATTCTTTTAGGAATGTTGAGTTTTCTCAGGCAAGGGTTTTGAGGGCCTAGTACCATTCTAGGGAGATAGTGTTGGACTGATAGTAGCCACGCTAGAGTTTGGTCAAGTCTCTTAGCCATTCGTGCTGAGAATTTTGAAGTTGTTATGAACTTGAAATTGATGACAAACCATCAATTAATAATTTACTTTGAACCATCCCTAGATTTTCAGTTGTCTGCCTTTCCTAGCCTGCCTCCTGGCACTTCCTACTTGGAAATGGAGGCGGGATTAATGGGGATGACTCTTGATGTCATAGCCAGCAATGCTCCTTACTCTCACATCAGTCCAATGTGTCTATTGCTTTTTGTAACATTTTTAAAAGGCTAATAATAAACTGATATTGTAAAAATAAAGAATGTGGTCAATGTTTTATAAATGGGCTTCTATCTTCAGTGCTTAGAAAACCTGGCTAAAAATCTGGCTCTACCACTCACCAGGTAATCATGGTGGAGTTACATAATCTTGTGTTTCAGTGTCCACAAGCCTACTCTTAATATATAACTTGTAACAGTTAGTTAATAATTAACCCTGAAGCCTTATGCACTGGAGGAGGTAAAGCTCCAGATAAGATGTCATGCATGACACACTCGATGATAAACATTATTATAGCCATGGCCCTTCAACATAAGAATCTTCAGGATGGAGTAATCACTATGTAGCTGTAGTTGACGATGACTAAAACATTGCACATGCAGGCACACACAGGTTTGCTTACACATATGGAGCCTTGTTTTTAGGATTTTTAGGAAGAGGCCGGTTTCTGAAAGAATCAGACACACACACACACACACACACACACACACACACACACACAGTTTCCTCTTTGAAGTACAGAACTATTAAAGTGTCCAGTGACTATGTGATGTTCTGAGAGTAGTGGGACTGTGTAGCTGAACCTCTGTAAGTATCTAAGTGCCATTGGACTCCTCTGGCATAAAGCAGGCATCCAGCTCCTAACAGCTGGACCTTCTGCCCTGCCCTTTTCTTTATATTCAGGCTTCCTGCTGAACAGCAAGAGAATGGGAGGAGATACAGGGCTATTTCTTAGAACTGATGCTTTAAAACCGCCTTCTACAATTACAATTTCTTTGAGGCTTGTAGGTTCATCTAGATTCAGTTCTCAAAACTTTACTCCCAGCAGGATCTGAGATCTAAACTTCTCACTATTACTTTGTGATTTATAGAGAAAAAAAAAAAGTCAGAAAAAAACCAGCCACCTCAGGTCAGAGGAAGTCAGTGCCACTGTGGTAAACATTATTGTTCAAGATCTATAGGCATGTGATAAAGTATGGGACTAAAATCATAAAATAACTGTGGAGTTTGAAAATTGAAGTTTCCAGGAGTTTAATCAGATACTTGGCCCAGAACTGTATATTTCATGCACTGTTTATTTTTAATTGGGGGGAAGGTTTAACACATTTGGGGGGGAATCTTTGTTATGGCCAGAAATTTGCTTTTAAATTTACTTTTATTTTAACATTGAATTTAGTTACTTCATTGTATAGGTTATATAAAAAGGGAAGAGTCATGTTATTTTTTAAGGAAGATAATTTACTAATACACACACCAATCTTAGTACTTTATGACCTATTTTTGTCTTAAAACAAGATGGTTGTGTAGTTGACCAATTTAGCTTAACCTAAAATTTGTAGACGCAAATTCTTGACATTGGGCATGACATGAAATGCTTACATGTTTCCAATGCTCTTAACATACCTGATTCTTCTAGATTCTGGCATCTTATTAACACCTGAGTCCTTGTATTTTAGCAAGCTTCTCACTTCAGTTACAGGTTCCTTCCTATCCTACAACTTAGATTTCAGTGTAGTTATGATAAAAGTGAATTCATCCTTTGAATTCATAAAAGCAAATCATCTTCAACTACCCTTTTAGGTATTATTTCTTTTTTTTTTTTACAACCCTTCAGTTCTTTTGCCAAGAATAATATAGAGCTGATATTGCTGAAAACTTCATGAGTTATTAGCTCTTTAGTTCTTCCAGGAGTATTTGACTGGAGGCAAGAGATTTTATAGAGACAATATTAGATTGAGGAAAAGCTTAATTATGACCCTAAAAGCTATCAAGTTTCACTGATAGGCAAAAGCCACTGATGGCATTTTAGTAGAAAACCAATGCGATGTACTTCTAGAAAGAATGTCATTTTAAAGGATAGATTAGAGGTCAGGGGATGGAATCTTCCAGAAAAGTTATGATTTGGGTAGAGCTGCTGAAATGAAGTTCAGGTTTCAATGTGTAAATGACCTTCAAAGAGGGTGGTAATTTATACAGAGTAGAAGGTGATCTGTACAAATCACACATTCTAAAAGGTAAGGCATAGTTTCAGCCATATAGGAGATACTCAGTGCTTGGACAAATGAATAAGTCAAGTATAATCTTCCTAAATATCCTACTGGAGATGTGAAAACTAAATAATTTGGTGTCTACATTAGGAGTTATTCTTTTCTCTTAAATAATAATACCAAATATTGCCATTGAGGCTATCAGCTATGAAGCCAAAATTATTTGAGCTAGAGTACATGATTATGTATTGCTAAACATTTTTGACAACACAGCTTAGCTTCCAGAAATTTGCGTCTGAAACAACAGGCAAAACTGAGGATAAGTGTTTCACAAATGGCTGTGACCTGATCATCTCAGGAACAATAATTGTTGAACCATCTCACAGTAGAACAGCTTCAGTTTTGCAGCAAAGAAAACAATCATTAGCTAGATATTACATATGGCTTTTACTTGTCCCCAGTTTGGAAAAGTTGACTACAGATTCATATTTTTCAGGTAAACTGTGCCCTACATCTTGCTTCTGTACCTTCTCAGTGACTAGCTGGAGCTGAGCATATATCTGACCAATGCTGTGGACTAATTAACCAATCAGTGAAGACAATGCTTAAATGAACTCTAACAGGAATAAGCAGTGTTTTTGCAAGGCTCCAAATGAGGGACATAGATAAAATGTGAGTGACAAACTTTGGTTTGCTATCCCCTTAGTAAATTCTTCAATATTTTACTCAATTCAAACTGATTTGGCTGCCCCAAAAACCTAGAGTTCTCAACTTAATTCCAAATTAGTGATTTATACTTGCTATTTCCCTACTTTATTATCTGTAAGCAGAGAAAAATCTCTGTTCTAGAACAGTTGATGTGGCTAGATCAGGGGTGGGCAAACTTTTTGACTCGAGGGCCACAATGGGTTCTTAAACTGGACCGGAGGGCCGGAACAAAAGCATGGATGGAGTGTTTGTGTGAACTAATATAAATTCAAAGTAAACATCATTACATAAAAGGGTACGGTCTTTTTTTTTTTTTTTTTTTAGTTTTATTCATTTCAAATGGGCCGTAGTTTGCCCACGGCTGGGCTAGATCATGCAGTTCCAGCAAACAACTGAGAAAGAAGGGAGTGATAAGGCCAAAGAGATACATAAATTTAACACATTGTCTAAGTTCTTTTTTTACTTAAATTTTATGTTTCAATTACAGTTGACATTTAACATTATTTTGTATTAGTTTCAGGTATACAGCATAGTGGTTAAATAATCATATACTTTACAAAGTGTTCCCCCATATTTCAAGTACCCACGACATCATACATAGATACAGAGAATAGAATGATAAATGCCAGAGGGGAGGGGATTTGGGGGACTGGGTAAAATGATGAAGGGATTAAGAAGTACTAATTGGTAGTTACAAAATTGTCACTAATAGGGATGTAAAGTACAGCATAGGGAATATGGTCAATAATCTATATACATATATAAAAGGCTAAGTGACATACCATATGTCCATCCGACTGTCCGACTGACTGACTGAACAACCAACCAGCCAGTCCATATGATGTGCACTGGCAATTTAAAAATACACATTGAGTCATGCATGCAGGATACATATAAAGGTCTCGCTGGTGCCAATCGCATGCATTTTTAAATTTTATAATACTGCTAGAGGCCTGATGCACGAAGATTTGTGCAAGAATAGGCTTTCCTTCCCCTGGCTGCCAGCACTGCCTTTCCGCCTTTGCTCCAGCCTCGGGCCGCCTTCTGCCTTCATGCACTGCCCAGAGGCCCGAAGCAGCTGGGCCATGGTGACGACACAAGCGTCCTGGTCCGTCCGCCACCATCTTTGTTGCGTCAAATTTGCATATTTCCTCTTTATTGGCTGTGGGCACCACCATCTTTGTTGCAGTGACAGTCAATTTGCATATTCTGTCTTTATTAGATAGGATATTATATATACTATTTGACATATAATTTTTTGCAGTAATGTAATTACCGCACAAATCTTTCTTCTAATTAACTTCCTTTCAATGTGCAGGAATCTGTGCATTGGGCCACTAATATTGTAATAGCACATTGTCTAAATTCTTAAAAGAGACTCCAACATCTTTTAAATTTATCAGATCCTGTGATACCAAAGGCTAATCCCTCAGTCCTTGAGATATCCTTACTACAAATCATAGTAACTTTTTTTAATCTTTTAGTTCTTCAGGTTTATCTTAAAACACCAATTAGAAATCTATTATCCCCTCCCTGCCCCCTACAAACACTCCCCACAAACTGTCTCCATTCTTTGATTATGATCCCTACATTTTTAAAAATTCTCACCTGAGAATATGCTTTCTTAATTGATTTTTTAGAGATGAGGAAGGGAGAGAAACATTGACTGGCTGCCTCCCACACATGCCCTGACAGAGGAACCAGAAGGTTGGTATGGTTGCCAATGAAACTAGCAATGTAATTTATCGAGGTGTGTGTGCAGGACAAGGAAAGTGCTAACAGAATATTGTAATCTGACTCCAGTGCGAGAGGGGAACAACCAGAAATGCTGTGTGTTGCATTAAATGTAAGCTCTACTGAATCAGCAAGACTCTCGCTCTTGTTCATTGGTTTCCCCAGTGCCTAGAGCATAGGTGCTCAATAAATATTTGTTGAAAACTGACAACCATATTGTACAAGAAAGATTTGTCATAAATGGTACCGTCTCACTTGAAAATTTAGATAAATGGTAGGGAGATTTATGTTCCTAAGTATCTGCAAAATAGGTTTACTTCCCTTAGCTCAAGAGGGCAGAATTATAAAATTCTGTCTAACTTTTTGTTATCCTGTCACTCTAAACATCGAAGTTTTATTTTGTTTTTCCCCCATGGGGGACCTGAATCTTTACACTAAGCTGGGTAACTACATCCTACATAGGCCCTTACCTCATGCCCATGAAGTGTCATCTTGAAAAAAACAATGAGAACATAAGCAGGTCTTCCCCCAACAAATACTGCTCTAATTGACCACTGTTTTTTACATACATACACACACACACACACACACACACACACACACACACACACACACACACACATGGTACTGAGGCTGACAGTTTAACTCTAATCATTTTCACATGGCACATATGAACCCTTGATGGATATTCAGCCAAGTTGATTATCTGGTGCACACCTGCTAGCATAATAAAGGCTAGGATATGATGTTTTGTTCATTTACTGAACTAAGAATAGCTTAAACCAAGTGTAGCATCAGTGTTTCAGCCAAATGTCTTCAGGTTCTTTGCATATCATCCTCTTATTAAACCAACCACTGCTACCTTAATTGAGGAGTCCTTTTTCCCTCATGCTCTCGGTTAGTGATTCTGCGTGACTCAGTTATAACCTAGGAATCTACATTTTTAAACAAATATTCAAGTGTAAGAAGGAGGTGGTAGACAATACTTTGAGAAGCAACACCTTCCTGAGAGAAGAAAATGGAGCTGATTTCCACATACTGCCTCAGTAGAATGGTGCAAATTCATTTGTAGTAAATGTTTTTAGGCTTAATCATGCTCTAGACTAGAAAATCTAGTAAAAAGTGTTTTTGATAGCCCGGCCAGAGTGGCTCCATGGTTGAGCATCGACTTATGAACCAGGAGGTCACAGTTTGATTCTTGGTCAGGGCACATGCTTGAGTTGTGGGCTCGATTCCCAGTGTGGGGCATGCAGGAGGCAGCTGATCAATGATTCTCTCTCATCATTGATGTTTCTATCTGTCTCCCCTCTTTCTTCCTTTCTGAAATCAATAAAACTACATTTTTAAAAAGTGTTATTGGTATTTCCAGGGTCATCCTTTAATGTTATAATAGGCAAAAATTCCACATAATTTAAGATTTATTTCTGTGCAAACACACTCATAATTCAAAATGGTCTAGCATTCAATTTCAGATTAAAAAACCTATAGAAACCCCTGCCTCAAATCATGACTGGCAGTACCTTTCCCTATGGAATCAATCCACAAACCTTACATGTTAAGTATTCTTTATTTAGACATTTAAAAAAGAAATCAGAAATTTTGCAGAAATACCAATTTTGCCACACCTCTAACAGTTTCTTCTCTTTTTATTCCTAAATCTCCAAACTTTTTCTTTCTACTCAGGAGTGCTCCTAAAGAAACAAGTCCACTTTCTCTCTATGCTCTTTTCTCACTTGCATTCTCTCTAACTCCCTTCATTCCATGAGCTCTCATTGTCCTGTCTGCACTGTTGAGAAGACTTTAACCTTTTGTTTGTAATAAGAGTGATTCCTTTAGTCACCCTCTGATTACCTTAATCTGCTAAATGTATGCTTATCCATGAATACGTATTCCATTCTGAAGACCTAAAAAGTCCTAATTCATGAGTCTACAATGATGCACAGTAAGCATATAAAAAGATAAGTGAAATCCAGGTGCAAAGAAAGCAAAAGGATCAGGGGAAACTGTAAGAGAAAAAAATGAGTCAGCAAAGAGTAACCCAGCACAGAGTTAATGAGGCTCCCTGTGAGTCAGATGGTAGAAGCAGTCACGAAGGGGGCAACTGGAAAATATATGGAAAACTGGGACATTGAGAGGAACCTGAAGTGCACAATAAGCTGTAAACTCAAGAGAGGGAGAGAGCAACATGATTTTGACTTAGTGAAGCAGGAGAATGAGGGCAAATTATTATTTTTTTTTCAGTCCTTCGTGAACAAGGGGAAAATGGAAAGAAAGAAAATATTTGTAAAAGAAACATACGTATTGTTATTTTTATCCATGGTTGTGGTTGGCAATCTAAGAAAATAATATTTAACTCTTCCAACCACTCTCTAAGGTAATTATAGGGGTCCATCCAATTAATTAAACAAGAAGGCCATTAGATTGGGGTAGGACTGTTCCTGTAGGTGGCAAAATATTAATAAAGGAAGGAAGCAAAGGGAATGAGACATTAAGAAGCCTAATCAACTGGGAGTGAATAGGACAGGGCTTGCTTCACTAGGAAGTTGCAGCTTTCAGAGGCTCCCCAGGGGACAGCTGCATTGAGACCTAATCTCTGAAGCAGGCAGGAAGGATCCTTGCCTGTCATTAGCCTGGATTACTGATGGAAAGATAAAACAGCTGGAGAAATTTCTCTGCAGGGCGCATGCCCAATAGAAGCCAAGCTGGGAAGGGGAAGGTAAGCATGTGGGCAGTGGGAGTCCAGAGGGTGAACACAGAGGCCTGTCTGTCTAGCCTGGGGAAAGGGTCAGATTGGACAAAAACAAACAAACAAACAAAAAAACCCCAGAAAATCTAGGAAACGGATTGGTTAGGGGGAGGATCCATCAGAAGCCCGGAAAGATTGGGAGGCTGATTGGTTATTTTGAAAAAGTGCCTGGTCCTTCCCAAGCCAGAGTTTATATAATCCAAGCTTAACAAAGAGCTCTCATGTCATTGGGATATTCTCCAAAATGTAGAGAAAGGGTTTTCAGAGGATTGGGAGACACATGTTCAATTTACCCCAATTATTCAGTTCACTTGCCTAAAGCTTTGGAAAGTGATATGGGATTTTTGGACTGGAACACATGGAAGGGGAAAGAATCCACAGCACAGACTCCCATGTGGGGAGGGAGAAAGAGTCCCACTGAGTTCCTGTTTCCACGGTTTATAAAGGCTGCAGTTTTTGGTGACTTGATATCCCCTCTGATTGGTCACTATTCCCTTTGATTTGGTTACTATACTCCTAAGGCCCTCCTCCCTCATTGTTCTCCCATTCCCTCTGAGCTTTCTTCCTCCTTCTTTATTTTGTAAATATAGATCTCTTGTTACTCCCAGTTCCCTATCTTATGTAAATGTAACTGTTGCCTCTCCATTGTCTTATGGAAATGTAATGTCTGCTCTATAGCCCTGTGTTTTTTTCCATGGACCCTCAATTCTAAAAATTCCTTAAACCTGCCTATTGCACCCCTAAAAATTTATATTTCATTAGGTTCCTTCAGATCCTGCTACAAGTTTTTCTTTCCTCAACTTCTTAAATTGAGGCCTCAGGAGTCATATAGACTGTATGTTGAGAACATTTGGTTAAGTCAGCGATATCCTTAGAATGGAGATGGTTATGCAAAGAAGTGGAGCAAATATAATATAAAATGTTCTATTTTAATCTCAAGTGAGATGACCTTAGCTATTTTCCTACTTAGCCTTTTTCCATTTGCTAGGTCAAGCATAGAAATGGTAATGAGCCTACCTCAAATTGGTATTGATTAGTTAATGTGGTATTACAAAGCTATTTAGAGAAACCTCTGAAGAGCTAAATATAGATATAAGACAAATCTGAGTGGGTGGTGGACAGAAGGAACATATGAATTGTAACTGGAAGATTAGGTCCCATGTCCCAGACACTGCCATTTGAAGCTCTATATGTGTTATAGACTGAATATTTGTCTCTGTAAAATTCACATGTTGAAATCCTAACTCCCGTGGGATGGTGTTAGGAGGTGGTGCTTTTGGGAGGTGTGTAGGTCATGAGGGTAGAGTGCACATGAATGGAACTTGTGCCCTTTTCAAAGGTACCCCAGAGAGCTCTGCTGGTCTTTCCACCACGTGAGGACACAGTGACATCAGCACCTACAACCAGGAAAACAGCCTTCACCAGATCCCGACCATTCTGGCCCCTGAATCTCTGACTTCCCAGGCTCCAGAACAGTGAGAACCCAATTTCTGTTGCTTATAAACTAATCAGTCTTGGTAATCCTATCTAATAATAGACAAAGATTGAAATTAACCATACCTCCACTATGCTTCCCATTGGCTAATCAGCGAGATATGCAAATTAACCGCCAACCAAGATGGCAGCCGGCAGCCAAGCAGCTGCAGCAAACAGGAGGCTTGCTTGCTCCAGTGATGGAGGAAGCCAAGCTTCCTCCCTGCTGCGGCCCGGCTCTTAGCTCCACTCTAAGCAACAAAGTTGCAATTATAGAAGGTAAATAAATCCCAGAATAAAAAAAAAAAAGAAAAGAAAAAAAGGAGAGGCTGGGAGCTTCAGTCGCAGGCGGGCTTGGCCAGCCTGAAAACCCTCACCCCCTCACCCAGACTGGCCAGGCACCCCAGTGGGGACCCCCACCCTAAAGGGGGTGTGGCCAGCCTGAAAACAGCCATCAGCCCCTCATTCAGACTGGCCAGGCACCCCAGTGGGGACCCCCACCCTAAAGGGGGTGCAGGCAGCCTGAAAACAGCCATCAACCCCTCATCCAGGCTGGCCAGGCACCCAAGAGGGACCCCCACCCTGATCTGGGACACCCTTCAGGGCAAACCAGCCAGCCCCCACCCATGCACCAGGCCTCTATCCTATATAATAAAAGGGTAATATGAAAATTGACCCTAAAAGCAGAAAGACTGGGAATGACTGGTCACTATGACACACACTGACCACCAGGGGGCAGACACTCAATGCAGGAGCTGCCCTCTGGTGGTCAGTGAGCTCCCACATGGGGGAGTTCTGCTCAGACACAAGCCAGGCTAATGGCTGCCAGTACAGCAGTGGTGGTGGGAGCCTCTCCTGCCTCCTCAGCAGTGCTAAGGATGTCCGACTGCAGCTTAGGTCTGCTCCCCGCTGGCAAGTGGACATCTCCCGAGGGCTCCCGGGCTGCCAGAGGGATATCTGACTGCCAGCTTAGGCCCAATCCCCTGGGGAGCGGGCCTAAGCCAGCAGGTGGACATCCCCCGAGGGGTCCCAGACTGTGAGAGGACACAGGCCGGGCTGAGGGACCTCCCCCCCGAGTGCACAAATTTTTGTACACCGGGCTTCTAGTTTGTTATAAAAGCCCACATTGACTGAAATGATATATTAACAAATCTAAGGAACATGGCAAAAAAAAGAAAAGGTAAATAGTACATTGCTATGACAACACTTAAGCCCTCTTGCTTAAAGAAAAATTTTAAGAATGATACACAGAAAATTTTATATATAGTTGATATGTATAGATAATATAAGTATATCATAATATATTTATAAATGTATATATCTTTCTCTGTACTTTTCCAATCTGACTAATTGTTCTCCAGATAAATTGCCCCTTGCCCTCTACCATTTTCTAATCTCCTCAGTTATTGATTTTCTTGGAAGAAAGATCTGTAATGTATGGCTCCTACGACACTTTTCTTACTGGTAAATGGCCTGAATAAGGAGCTGATTATTTAACTTAAAGGAAGCAGCAAAGTAACTCAGAGCATTTTTATCTTGTTTAAATACAACCTATGAGGACTTTGAACTAACTACCCCACCCCCCACAAAATTAATTAGGATGACACACAATAAAATGAGATGAAATGATGGATGGATAAAAGAATGGACAGGTAAATAGATAACTTTATTTCAAAATTAAATGTTAAGAAAAATATAAAGAATGCTAGAGCTAGAATAAGCTTTGGATTTCATATAGTGCCAATTCTTCAGTATTTGGAAGATTATTGTCCTCATAAGTAATTTGTGTGAATAAGTGGAATAAATTAGATAAATAAAAACTCAGGATGGATAAGGGAACTGCTAAATGGCATAGCTGGTCAGTAGCAGAGTCACAGCCTAATTCAGGTTTCCTGACTCCTGGACAGGTGATCTTGTTTTTTAAATTATTAATATATGTTGATATTTAGATAACTAGTGCTAGTCTCAGACATACATGTGCAAGAGTGTTTACCAATGTCCTAATGGATTTTGAAAAATGTGATCGTTTCTAATATATACTGACTCTAAATCTGACCTTTAGCATTTCCTCAGTAGGATTTCCTCCTGCTGTGTATGATGTGTGCTGGTAGGTGTAAATGTTGGGAAGGGCAAGTTAGCTCTCCTCCTATTCCCTTTCCTACATTAACAAGTTACATTCTGATATTTGAAAAGTTTGGAATTCTGTCTCACAATTCAGAATATTTAGATTTTAAAAAGATGCATTATGCATATGTGCATTTAATATGCATACACCTCCAAAGTGGCTTCGTGGTGCCCCATAAGCAAATATGCTAATATATCCAGTGAAATATATGGACATTTACAACAAATGGGGTGAGTAAATAAAATAGATAGCCTTACATCAATTCAAGTGTTTCTCTTAGATAAGGAACAAAAAAAATTTCAGAACTCTTAAAATGCATAATTGCAGATGAGGGATTGTGGGTCTAAACTTGCACCCTCCGTACCTTAAAGCTCTGATGCTTGGGGAAATGAGGAATGTTTCACACACGTGCTACATTATCTTCCAGTCTGCTTGAATTCTCTATTTGTGCAGAGGAGAAAATTAGAGGCTATTGACATAGATTATAGAAGAATTTAGATTAATAGAATAGTCTTGTTTAAATTTCTCCCACTAGCCTAGCAATTTTGTAGTATTAAGCAACATGCTTGGCCCACAGTATGCGCTAAAAATTTCAGTGTAGAAAAAATGGCATGAGTGATTTACCAAAGACACTCTTCTACTTCGACTGGGTGACTGCTCTACATCATTTTAGGATCAGTTCAGATGTCATTTCCTCCAGAAATGCTTCTTTCTTTCTTCAGATGGGCTAAGTGTCTCACGTATGTACGTCCGTAACAACTTGTCAGCTTGCAACATCCCACACTTTCCCAGTATGCTTACCAGTTCCCTTATCTGTCTTTTACACTTTGAGAACAAACACTGAAACTTTTAACCTATATTTGTTCTTGGCATTCAGTAGGTTCTTTATTATTGAGTGAGTCAGTAGTTTTACATTGAACGAGTGAGCAAATAAGCTGTTCATTAAATGGGAATACTGGCAAATGTAATGGCATGTTCTACTAGACCCAATGCAGAAGTTGATATTCTTAGATTAAGTTAAATTTTATTCTCTTCATGACAACGGGCAGTGAGGAGTAGGACACACGCACTGAGTGGATAAAGGTAAAGATACCATGGGACTGGACTTGCTTCCAGATTTTATAAGGATGGAAGTCCTGTATCAAATACAGTGTGCATTGGCAAGTCTTTGCTTTAAATCTCTGCTTCCCTGGACTCTCGGGAACTTTTCCAACCACCTCTAGGTAACTTGTCTCACTTTCTCTCAGCTTCCTATTTCTCCTCATTCATGTCTTCCCAAACATCAAGATGTTTGCTATCTCTTTCTGGGAAAATTTTTTTTGCTTTGGTCTGTTTTTATCTATATCTATATCTATATCTATATCTATATCTATATCTATATCTATATCTATATCTATATCTATATCATCTATATCTATATCATCTATCTCTATATCTCTCTATATATATCTATATCCATATCTATCTATCGAGATATAGATCTATATCTAAATATCTATCTCTCTAGGTAGAGAGAGATAGATATATATATCTTGTCCATAGTTACCAGTCAGTATTAAGAATTTCCATTTAGCAAAGTTGTTATGAGAAGCAAGCGGCACTATGGAGAAGAAAGCAGTGCCAAACTGCATGAGTTGTAGCTCGGTGTTAGAGACAGGATATAAAAAGCAAGTGCAGCCCTGGCTGGTTTGACTCAGTGGATGGAGCCTTGGCCTGTGGACTAAAGGTCCAGGGTTCGATTCCAGTCAAGGGCACATGCTCAGATTGTGTGCTCAATCCCCAGTAGGGGGCATGCAGGAGGCAGCTGATCAATGATTCTCTCTCATCATTGATGTTTCTATCTCTCTCTCTTCCTCTCCCTTCCTCTCTGAAATCAATAAAAATATGTGTGTGTTTTTTTAAGAAAGCAAGCGCAGAGAACTACTTCTGGCAGCTATGACTAGATTCATTGAGCATAATAGACTCTCGTATAGACTTACATGATGTGATTCATTCTTTCTACCATGATTGCACTAATGCAATCCATTATTGTGTCTACTCGCTGATGCCCAACCACTGATTAACACCTCGCCTCAGCCTGGCATCCCATTAGCACACATCAGTCAGTTCAGAGTTCAAAATATGGTTTAATAATTCCTTGCGTAACTCTTTACTGGTAAAAGCACCAGATTACCATGTCAAGTATTCTAATTAGGATAAAACAGCAATCAACCATCAATGATAACAGTCGTCATCACAATTAAATTTTAAATAATTACTAAAATACTAAAAGCTCTCGAAATTGAGTAAGCAGACTGCCTAGTCCTCTGCCCCCCATTATGAAGCACATAAAATACCATCATAAAAACAGACAAATAAAATCTTTTCTGATACAAGTACAAACAAAACCCGCGAACAGAAACAGGGCCCCCTGTCTGGAGCCAGCTCCTAACTTTAAGAAGTCTTGACCCTTTTCTCTGAAAGTGCTTACACCTTATAAAGACCACTGTGCCTTTGACTGTGCAGTCTGATTTGTGAGGCTGCAGGATAACACTGACTCCTGTGTTTTTTGCCTTTTTCTCAGTTATGAACAGACTAACTGCTCCCTGGTAACCGTATAGTTTTATTTCATGCTGTGTCTTTTTTTTTTTTCTTTTTTTTGAGAGGAGAGGAGGGAGTAGCCATCTGTGGAAAGAACAGCATAAACCAAACCATGGAAGGTGACATGCTCAAAATGTGTCTGGTGTCTCCTTTAGATGGACCACAGGTGTCATGTGGTAGCAGAAAGAAATATTATAGTCACCTCAGATATCAGGGCACCACTGGTAAACAGAGCATTAACAGACCCCAGGCTAAGATGCAGGTGCCCATATTCATATCATGTAAATAACCTTAGATATCTTTTGTGATTGGTAGTTTCCATGTTCAAAGCTTCCTTCGAGAAGATCCTTTGACATCTAAGGAGCTTCATTGTATAATACATAACCACTACATTTTTCTCCCCTTTGCTAACTTTCACAATGGAATAAGAAAAGCCATACTTATTTCAGTTGTTGTTGCTGTTGTTCCCCTTAGAAACAATGCAAACTGCAATGGAAATACTATGGGGCAAAGATTACTTTCCTCCAGGCTTTCAGTGGGCCTTGCTGTTTCCACTTCTGCTCCACAGCTCACACTGAGATGAATATCCTGTATGAGTTGCAAAGGGAAAAATATAAAACCCATTTATTTCTGTGTCACATATAGTGCTTACATGTAAAAGTCAGTTATCACAGCCACACTGGATAATACATGCATTTCAGGAATCATGTACAGAAATTATGTGTCTGCCTCCCACCTCTCCTGAGGGAATGGGTGCCCCTGGCATTTCCTCCCTGTAGAGTTAAATTAAACTCAGCTACGTTTCCTGATGTGGATAAGTACCCACTGTGGTCCTGATTACCACCATCATCATGAGTTATTAGCCAACGTGAAATTACCAAGTTACATAATGATAGCCAGCACCACTTGCTTTCACATCCTTATTTGAAAGTATTTTCTGCAAATAAAAAGAGTTTAAAATTGAAATTTGTCCTTTAAGCAAAGTAGACATAGGTTTATGGTGTTTGTTTAAAATAATACATATGTATTATATGTTACATACGATAATGACATTCTTAAATTTTTTATATTTTTTTCCAAAGCCTCCATCAAGTGTAAATAATTATCATTGGTTTACTGTGTGATTAAGTAGAATTGTCTAGGATGATGAAGCTCTAGAAAACAACTTGGCTAGTCTTGGGGATAATTAAAAGAGTGATCTTTTCAGAATTTCAATTTCAGATTTTTTTACTGAGGAAACTATAAAGATGCCCCATGGGGAATGTTAAGGAATCAATGAGGCTTTCATTTCCATATGTCAGATTAGTTTTTTCCTGGTGTACTTATTATCAGAAAAGGCCGTGAGCTAATTTCTTGGCTCATTCAGTGCAGAGAAGAAGACTCTGAACAACCTTTTCCAATAAAGGCATAAGGAGAATGTCAGTGATGATGGAGTTTGCCTCCAGAGCATTGTCCATGCTCACCATGATTCTGTAGGGCCGTTTGCGTGCATTCACGCAAATGGAAAATAGGCTTGTGCAAAGGAAAACCCATCCTTAAAAATGACTTGACAGTGTCTATCCACACTAGGCAGAACTTCTGCTAATGTCAATGCCATTCACTACATCAAAGATTTGGAAAACGCATTTTGAGTGAACTACTTTTTATAGTGTCTTTGTCAAACTGCTCCTTACATTGAAGAGCACCAGATCTCTCCAGCTGGATATCTTCAAAAATTGCTATTTTAGAATGGGAATCTAGAATGAGAGACTATTATTTTGAAATAATCTGTAACTGGCCTGTACATAATATAGATCCAGATGGTACAGCTGGTACCACGTGGGGGCATCTTATAGGTCTGAATGGTCTCAAAGGCCTGCACTGCATCACCTCATCATTGCATCTTTCCTTGTGTCTGTATGGGATACTAATCACATGCTCCTGGCACCTTCTGGGATCCCATTTGCTCTATTATTGGTGATTTTTTAGGAACTAATTCATATCTCCATTCTATTTCCAGGTGCAGGTACTACTTTGTATGAATTGAGATTGTGTTTCCTAAAGTGATGGGTTTCGCTGATGGATAACTCAAACTTAACAAGGAGTCCCTGTCATTTCAATAGGAGTAACCTCTAATTGTTGGGTCTCTTTTTGGCCCTGGCCACAGAGTTGCCAGCAGCATTTCTGAGCACATCTGCCCAAGGCCTCAAGCTAGTAAGAGTTGATCCAACATCTAGGCTTTGTAAAATAGGCTATTCAGCACACTGTGTGTGCTTGGTGGAAAATTATTATTAACTAGAGGCCCGGTGCATGGAATTTGTGCACAAGGGGTGGGGTGGTCCCCTCATCCCAACCTGCACCCTCTCCAATCCGGGACCCCTCGGGGGATGTCTGACTGCCGGTTTAGGCCTGATCCCGGGGATAGGGCCTAAACCTGCAGTCGGACATCACTCTCACAATCTGGGACCGCTGGATCCTAACTGCTCACCTGCCTGCCGGCCTGATTGCCCCTAACTGCCCTGCATGCTGGCCTGGTTGCCCCCAACTGCCCCCCCACTGGCCTGGTCACCCCTTACTGCCCCCCTGCTAGCCTGGTAGCCCCCAACTGCCCCCCTGCCAGCCTGGTAGCCCCATGCAGCCTGCTGTTCAGTCATTTTATCATCCCTCACTAACCCCCCTGCTGGCCTGGTCGCCCCACACAGCCTGCTGTTCAGTTGTTTGGTCATCTCTCACTAACCCCCCTGCCGGCCTTGTTGCCCCACACAGCCTGCTGGCCATTACTGTTACTGTGACGGCATCCTGGACAATTTGCATATTCCTCTATTATTAGTATAGATACCGTATTATCTATAAGATTTGGAATATTATATAGAAAATGATAAAACTAAACATGTATAGGGCTATTTAAGTTTCATGTGCAGAATGGGCATGATACTCAAATTTGGAAACTAATGTGGAAAGCATTTTTTTACTTGAGAGGGAGAATAAATATAGAACTTTCAGATAAAGATGCTCTTTATGTTTATTCCAAAGATTATTTTGGTTTTAATCAGCTTCAGAATAAATGCATTTAAAACAAACAAGTGACCTTCCACTCCGGAATTCACACAGTACCCAAGAAAATCCATCATTCAAGTTTATAAATGGATTAAAGGGGCAGAAAAACACACTTTCCATAGTCCATAAGACTTCAGATATTGCATATATTCCATCACTTAAATCATGAAAATCATAAACTTGCCAAAACAGTGTATCACTTACTTTGAAAAATCTAGAATAGATGAGTCCAAACTGATTAGGACTCATCGCCATTTTTAAGATGAAGAAAATTAGAAACCAAAGTTATTTTGGAAACATGAGGGACTAGAAATGCAATTTCAGGGCATGTTCATCTAGTGTTAAAGTGTATAAAAAGAATATTGGAAGCAGTATAAAGAGTTAAATCAGAGATGTGAAATGGTGGTGATTAGGTCTAGGTTACTAGAAATTATAGTTAGGATGAGTTTTAGAAGAATTTAGAATGGACAGGACTGGCTGGTGGTTTAGATGTTGGAATCGGGCAGGGAAAGAAAGAAAGATTCTCTGATATGTTATGGCTTCTCAATAAATAATTTATGAAGAAATGGATGGATGAATACTAGAATGAAATGTTGGTGCTATCAAGGAACTTGCCAGGTTGCAAGGCATTTAAAAGCAGTATACACTAAGTTTGGCAGCCTCCTCTTCAATTTCTTTCCAGTTAGTA
Source organism: Myotis lucifugus (assembly GCF_000147115.1). NCBI lineage: Eukaryota > Metazoa > Chordata > Mammalia > Chiroptera > Vespertilionidae > Myotis > Myotis lucifugus. The sequence continues at coordinate 1,102,968 of NW_005871201.1, read as the reverse complement.
GCTTAATTCTCCAGCCAGCTGAAGGTTCACCTCAGAGTTGAGTTATTGCATCTTTACAAAGAGCAAGAGACCATTCCTTCTCTCTCACACACTCACCTCCCGAATGGGTTGTGCACTCACCAGAAGCAGGGATCCATTTTCACTTTAATCTTCAGGTCTCTTTGGCTCTTAGCTAAGCACTTATGGACAACGACTCTTATTTTTTACTGAGCTTCTAATATATACAAATCTATATATATAAAAGCCTAAGTATGAATGACCGGTCGACCAGTCGCTATGAGGACACACAGACCACCAGGGGGCAGACGCTCAATGCAGGAGCTGCCCCCCTGGTGATCAGTGTGCTTCCACAGCCAACCGCCCTTGGTCGGCCAACCTCCTGCGGTCCCTCCCCCTGGCCATCCGGCCCCGATCGTTCCTGTCGCTGGCTAGGCCGAGGGACCCCACCTGTGCACGAATTCTAGTATATACATACTAATATACCTAATATATTCTGGTGTGTATTAGGATACATTAGGATCTATATTGTATAATATTTTAAATCACTTGTAGGCATGAGAGATAGAAGTGAGTGCCTTTGATAAGTAGAACCAAATCTATGGGATTTTCCTAGTGAAATTTAGGGATATGGATGAAATTCACATAAACAGCAAACTTTTTTATTAAAGATAACAAGTGTGGAGGCATTGAAGTACTCTATAATCAATAGAAATGTGTCTGATTGAGTTTATCAAAAGGTTTACAAAGGTTTCTCTTTTAGATGTGAAATTGGAGGATTTTGGCAATTGAAAATCATGAAATGACCTGATATGACATTTCTTACTTTAGAAATGAGGTGATAATTTCATAATCTCATAATTTCCTGAAATTTTATAATAAAAATGTGAGTTGAGAATGACTATAATGGACATTTACATTATCCTTCTTGATTTCTCTGGCTTATTTACAAAAATATGTGACTAATACCTGTTAATTTTCAGAGTAGGATCACAGAGTTCTAATGTATTATAAATAGAAAGAGTAAAATACTCTAAAGCAGTGCTGCCTGACAGCAATTTAAGATGAGCCACATATGTAATTTAAAGTTCTTTGTTAGTCATATCAAATATAAGTAAAATGTGACCAGGTATCATTAATTTTAGTTATACATTTTATTTAATTAATATTTCCAAAATATTATCATTTCAACATCAAACCAGTATAAAAATTATTGAGATATTTTACACTCTTTTTTGTGGAATAGGTAACTAAGTCTTCAAAATCAGGAACACATTTTATACTAACAGCACATCTCATCTTGAACTGGTCCCATTTCAAGTGCTCAGTAGACACATGTGACTAGTGACAACTGTGATACAAAGTATAGTTCTAGTCCCTATTTAAGAGATGAAGAAAATAAGATCTTCAATAAATTAACCAATGTGTCTGAAGTCCCAGAATGAGAACTTTACAATCTGACTCACACATCTCACTCTTACAACATTGGGCTTATGAATAATAATTGTTGATTCCTTCTGAACATTTATCATGTTCTAAACACTGTTCCAAGCCCTTAGCATTTATTGACTCATTTAATCATCATAATGATGAAGGTGCTATGTCCTCTATTATACAGATGAGAAAACCAAAGCTTGAAAAGGTTAAGTCAGACCAAAGGTACTGGCTTCTAAGAGGCAGAAAAAGTATTTGAGCCCAAAGAGTCTGCCTCCAGTTTCTATTCTTGACCATGACAAAGGGTACAACAAATGATTTTATATTTTCAGTTTAAAGCAAAATACAGAACAACACCATCAGTCAAAGGCTGTATGTGCCTAATGTTTTCATCAATAATAATGTTTGTTGTACTCCACTAAACTCAAAATAATGTTCTAGTGAGCTGAAAGCATCCTTTTCAGCAAATCCGCTGCATTGTTGGCAAAATACATTGTTTTGGATGGAGTGTCTGGTACCCTTTCCAGATGAGCTTCAGGATATTTCATCTTCTCTGTCTGATTTTTTTAATTTGGTGGATTTCTTTTAATGTATTGCCTTTGTTATTGTTTGAGTGCTTGCTTTGATATTACTGTAGGAAAACAATGGATTTCTATTTCTCAGTAGCTGCAGATGCAAGGGAACTAAAGACATTTGTTGAAGGAACGAAGTCATTGTAGACCACGTCACTGCCAGGCAATGACTCCACCTGGTTATTTTAAGCCAGAGGACTTTTAATACCATCCCTTCATTTTAGGGAGAGCTCAGGCTGGCACAATTAAGGAAAGGCATTTTTCCCTCCAGTTTTAACCTGAAAATAAAATGATAGTAATGTTTGCTTTAAGTTTCTTACTCAAGTCTTTCTGTCAAAAGTCAAGCATAGACTGATATTTCAAAATGGTAGCTGCACAGATGGCAGTCATTTCCCTGGTCATTTCACAGTATCCCAGCGTGGGGTGTGCAGACACAGCCTATGTCCGCAGACTGACTCACCACGAGCGTTCCGGATTGTACTGTAGGAAGCCTTGTGACTGCCCTGTCTCCACTGAATTGCATTTCCCTGTTATGGCTTTTAAAATTCTTGTTCCTGCTATGTTGCATTTTATAGGAACAAAAATAGCCTATATTTTGGGGAAAATCAGTGTATGCTCATTACAAATGCTGAATGGCAGATCAAAGCATCGTTACTGAATAATAAGTACTACCATACTTTCTTTTAGCTTCATTGACTCCTTCTTTTCTGTTAGTATAGTACTCCTATTCTTGTCCTGAAAACCTTGAGTCCTGTTTATAAGAAAAACAAACTCTAGTTTAAAACTGCATTGAAATGTCAATTTACATAGAAAAAAATAAAGTGGATTCTAGGATATTTTTATTATCTTAGAAGTACTTTTTTCTAATAGGCCCCTCCAGGCTTAAATGTTAGAAATTTTGTTTGAAAACTTTCAGTCTTGGATTCCGTCAAGAAGTCTACATTTAAAAGACTGTTATTGAGCTTCTTAAATATTTAATTGTAACAGTTTCTTCAATGTTATTGTTATAGTTAATTAGATAAAATACAGAAAATATATTTATTGTTATTATTATCTTAATAACATAGTACAACTAAAGCCCAGGTTCGATCATATCATTTTCCTGATCAGAAACACTGTGTCACTCTCCATACACCCACAGAATGAAATGGGAATCCTTCCAGCTGTGTTCAAGGCCCCCATGAAGTAACTGGAACTAAGCCACTTGGCTTATCTCCCTGTTACATTCCATACACCTTGGTCAATCTTATTGTCAAAAATATTCAGCAATAAGACTCAAGAGCCTCCTTCAATAATTTGTGTTCCTATTAAGTATTCTTATCTTACTCTAATTTCTTTCTGCTATCTAAGCAGATAGCTAAAATGTTCTAAGTAAATATCCTGCTTTCATTCCGAGCAAAGTAAAATGTCTTAAAGAGAATAGACTACATCCATATCATCCCCATGTTAAATTTGCAAATAAAGAAATGCATTGTTACTATTCCATAGAGAATCTCCCACATGCACGCAGTACTGACACCATCAGCATAGAGTCTATTCTGAAAGAATTTCTTTCTCTGAGACAGCATGGTGCTCACTCCCTCTTCACCCCAGCTCCCGACCAGCACTTGTCATGATATACTTATTCCTTGTGCCATATGAAGGCCACCCTGCATGAAATGTTAGGCTGATTGAGAAGTTTTTAGTGATTGAGTTTTTAGAATAGTAGCTTAAGTGCTTTAAAAATAATATTCATAAGTGTATGCCATAACAACACAGCACGATGAATTATTTCCTGTGTAGAAAGATTTATCTTCCCTGACTTCTCTCAGGCCTACCTGGTTATATCAATCTTGTCCTGGAATACATGTCTTCACCTCAGAATTATTTATTGCCACATAATTCACTGAAAAGCATAATCGATGACCTATCTCAATTAGGAAGGAATTATGTTAACATACAACCTTAACATTAGCATCATGAATTCCTTTCAAAATAGAATGATCACGTTTACAATACCAGTCGACTTGAAACCATATTTCAAGTGGTTTTTAGAGGTGATGCAATAGCCTGCTGATCTATAAGAGTTTGGAATATTGGGCCCTTACACCTGACATTTCTAAACCTATCAAGGTAGGAAAGATGCTTAAGTGACCTTCTAACTCCTTCTGGGGTCCCCCAAATGTCATAGAAGGGGAAGACTGTTTGCATGCAAAGTTATCCAGGAGATACTAGCAATCCTGAAGCACAGTGACCTTGTGACTGTAAAAATGTCATGATTCATCTCCAGCTTTAATATCACCAGCATCTCAGGCATGAATAATCGGTCCCTTTTCTGAGTTCCTATAGAAGTTTGTTGATGCCATTGCATTATTGATTACTTTAAGTGTTTATCTTACACTTGCCTAAGAACTTCTGGATCTCAGAAACGGTTTTATTCATTTTTGATTTCCAATCACTAGCCTCACAAATAGTAGGTGCTAATGAATGAGTGTAACTTTTCATCCTCTCTGATTTTCTAAGTTTTTTGAACACTTTCACTCAGTATTTTGATAACAAATCAGGTGTTTGCCTCTAGTTGATGCTTAGTCATTTAATGTAGATAGCTCCTTACGGTCAAGAGACTGGTCTCATTTCTTTTTGTACTCCACTCAATTTTCCAGGCATTGGAAAAATCACAGATATAAAACTATTGAGTGATTTTTCATAATTAATTTATTGTTTTGACTATTTATTGAAGAACCACTGTGCCAAGACAGTTTTAGTGCTCAGATCAGGATTATTTCTTAAATAGATAATTTTAAGCATCATTCCATGCTCACTGAGCCAGAAATTCCAGGGAAAGAGCTGAGAAATGTGTATTTTGAAACCTTATCAGTGGTACTTATAATCAGCTAAGTTTGGATTGTTGAGCTGGAGTTTACCAAGAGTAAAATTAAAAGCATGAGACTGAGGATAAATGAGACACAGATTGTCCCATCTCAGTCTCCGGCCATTGCTCACTGCCCGACCAGTGAATCTGGACACGAAGAACCCACCACTAGGACTCAAAAATGAGAACAAATGCCCCAAATCAGAAAATCTTTACAAATGAGAAATCAATTACTTGTGACAATATGTGGTATATGCACACATATGAAGGTTCTAGACTGTGGACTGCTTTCCTGAGACTGAACTATAAAACTGAGGACCTTTATCTTGAGTGTGGTATCAAAGGAGAACAAAATATTCATGTCAATACATTCTAACTGTTAAGGGAACTTAAAGGGAAAAGGAAGCCTAGATAATGGACTGAGGAAATGACAGAAATGCCTCTTTACTGGAACAGTGGTGTGTCAGTTTGATCCAGAATTTCATGGGGCCATGGAAAAATCAAAACGTGTTTTAGATTCTCATTCTTGGGTTGACAGAAATTTTTTCCTTTGAAATATTAGGGACTGTGTTGGGCTAATCTCATAAGGCAACCCTGTGAGCCCAACACACTACTAGAAGCATAAAGCTGGGAGTAACCCGCTCTAAGCAGGCAAATAGTTTAGATAGTCATCATCCATCTTTTATCAGAAAGAATATATAATTTCACATCCATGCAGGCAGCTTGGGACAAAAAATAAAATTTCTCGAGAAAATCAAACCAGTGTGAAAGTACACACCTGAGGACTGATGAAGGTCTTCACTGAAGTATAAGTGGTTATCACATAATAAATGATGGATGGTTATTTTTTAATGGTTGTATCCTCTCAATTCCAGATGAAAATATACATCCTGTGTGGACCTGATTTCCTGATAGTTTTAGCTGAAAGAGAAGACCCCCTAAAATTACAATTATTATTAATGGGTTAGTGTCTGAAAATAGTGTTTTTAAGGAATATTTATCATTGGGTGTTCATTACAGGGCTGCTGCATGTTCATACGGTCTTCTGAGCAGTTCATTTAATTGATCTGCAAATGGATGGCATTATGAACATCTGGTCAGAGGCCTAGAAGGCTGTGTGATAAGACTTGCCTGTACATGGTCTGGTTGCCGATGATATAATTACAGTGTTGACATCCTGAACTCACAGGTGCTTTTACCTTCAGCAGACCAAGGGGCAATTTCAAACCAGTGATCCTTCATTTCACTGGTTTCTACTCTAAAAGTTAGAGTAACCTTGAGACTAATATGTGTGATATATAAAGTGAAACCATAGGAGACATTGCATGAAACAGAGAGGCCAGTGAACTTGATTTACTTCCCACCACCATGCCTATTTCCCCTCCTACCCTTCTGCTGTTTTGATGATCGAGAGCCCACAAGGAAGCTCCCTGCATTCTGTTTTCTTCTGATGACACACTGTGACTTCCTGCTATAACTTCTTACTTCATAAAAAGACCAAATAAGACTTATAAGGACCAGAGATGAAAAAATTGGAAATACATTTTTTACTCTGGCAAGTCAATATTGTTAAATCAATCACTTAAACACATAAATCTGTTAACTATACTATGTCAGCACTAGGGACAATATGGCCTCCTCTCAATGAACTGTAGCTCAAATGGAGCAATGATATGTTTAACCATGAATTAATTAATTAAGTAACTACCCAAAATAGTATCTGTTTAAGTGTACCTTGTTTCTCAGTTCACATCAGGATTTCAGGTACGTGGGAAAGAAGAACAGAGAAGGAGATTGGGGATTAGTTTGCTAAGGATCTGTGGGAGTAGACACTTACTACAATATCATGCTTCATGCTAATTATTGAATTTCCTCCCATTCATTCTGAACTTATCATAGGGAAGCCTTTCAGGTAAGCTCCAGTTCCAGGAGCTTTTAAAGTGAGAGGAAGAACAAGAGAGAAATGGAAAGAAACATGTAGGGACTGACATGTGACTCTCTATGTTCTACTGTCATTTCCCCTCCGAGTTATACAGTGAGCAGTACTTAGATAGCTAGAAGACAAAAGGCTCTATGAGGCCTGACAACAGGTAGGACTCAATGGGTGGTAAATTAAAGACACTGAGCCCCAAAAGGTGAGAGAATTAACTTTAGCTGTGGCTTTGCTGAAAACTTGGCTACCATGAAGTTCTTTTTTCTACAAAGGTGAGGCCTCCTCATTCATGACAACTTGAGGAAACATAGTGAACTGAGAAAATATAATATGGTGTATCTCTGCATCTGAGTTCTTCAGGAGAAATGGCTAGACCCAGAAACAGGAGCTCCTGGAGGATTCTATGAGGACTGATTGCCTGGTCTAGGCTCTCCTATTTTGAATAGAGCAGTCACAATTTCTATCTTAACCTTTCAACACATACACAAATGGGGACTCTGTTGAATAAGCCTGAAAGAAAAATCAGAGGTCTAAGGTTGCTTATTTATTTCCAGGAATGATTGTGATATGTGTTTGCAAGCTAGTTTGTACGACTTTGTTTATGCATTTCCTATACATTCACATGCCATTTTCAAAAAGTGCTCACTCTTACTGTATCAAATCAGGTCAAAGAATTAGATCAACAATGTATAAGAGCTGTCGAATTTACTGATTTTTAAAGGGAATTTTATGCCCATGGATACTAACGTAGAGAAGTGGATGACAAAGTAGCTTTAAGCTCTCACTGGATTATAATTCAAAATAATGCATGTATACTGCCAAATTCTTGATCGTTTCTTGGACAAGCACTTTTTGCAAAACTTCCTGCAATTAATCTTGTAAACCTCCCAATTAGTCAGACTTATTTTGGGAGGAAATAATAAGTGTTCTTCTCATTAGTGTGTCCAACTGTAAAACAGGAAGAATTTGATAATAACCAGGTCAATTAAGGTAAATTAAGGTCAATGCTTGCAACTTTCAAATAAATGGTATATCTTTTCCTGAGACATCATTAAAGGAGTATTTGTTAATGTAATCAAAAGCCACAGGCATAATGCTATCCTGAGGGTGGGGGCTCATGGGGTGAGATGGAGAAGAGAAAGGAGAATCAAGCTTGTGACAGGATTTCTAAACTTGGCTCCGCATCCATTATCTCAAAGGTGACTGTGTCATAATGACAGATTGCAGGGGGGGAGGGGGACAAATGATGAGCCAGGGGGGTGGTGGTGGTTTAAACACAGGCACAGAATGCTCATTAGTTACATTAATCTTGACCTAATGGAAGTCTTGGCTTAGGAAGGTGGCACTTACATGAATGAGACTAATGTTCTAAATTCAGGATGCTGGCAGAACAGAAAGTAAGTTACCAGAAGGTCATGGGCTATAATCTCAATATTCCGTTTATGGATTCTGAGAGGTGAGTGATGAAAAAATCAGCATTGCTTAAATAATATTTGGTAATAAAAGCTGATTTCAAATGTCATAACACACATAGGCAGAGACAGGGATAGAGATAGGCAGAAAGCATATATAGGTATTATATACTATACATTATATATATTATTTGCTATATCTTACAGTAATTATATATGTACATTATATTTTTATATCACATATATGCTTGCATGAATTACTAAAATAGAGTGAGAAAAGCATGCTAGCTAAAATCATTAATTAAAATTAAGATGACTCACATTAGCTATATTATTCGATTTAAAAAATCCTCTCTCAATAAAAGGGATGCTTAAGTAAGAAGTTTGTAGGATGGGTGACCCCACAAACAGATGGAAACAGGACAAGATGACCTCTGCTCTGGATAAGAGTCCTCCAGTTGGGATCAGTAAGCTATTCTCAGTGTAAGGATGTGTCCATCTGCAAGTAATAAAACACACAACACTAATCAGATTAAACAAAACAAACAAACAAAAGAAAATTTTGGCTGAAATAACTTTAGTCAGGGGTTTCCATTTTAGGGAAAGACTCGATTCAATGGAATTAACTGTGTCACCAAAAACTGGATTTCTTTCTGTCTTTCTTTTTTTTTTTTTTTTGCTGTTAGTAACATCAGTTTTTTACCAAGACGTTTGCAAGATGCCTTCCAGCCGCAAGCATGACTCACTATTCCCCTTGTTCTTGCTTGTTCCCTCCAGTAGGAGAGAGAGCATCCCAGACACTAACCACCAGCCTTAGACGGTTCCACATTGAATGGGACAACAGAGGCAGGTGATTGCATGCAGTTGTTGCTTCAGGACTATTGAAAATATCTATCACTAGAGCTTGTGGTCGGGTCAGTCCCTCCCAAACCACAGGCTGCTTACAATGGAATGAAAAAAGACTGCATGATACAAAACCTTCAGTAATATACAGAACACCTGGTAATCACTCCACATGCCCCACTATGTCTATTTGAAAGTAGAGGAATAAGGGAGGTACTCACTGCAGCTTCCAAAACATTTGCATACTTCAAGTTTAGAATTCCATGAACATCCTCTCTTTTTCTTAACTTGAGATGCTCAGGCTTCCAATAACCACAGGGCTCTTTTCCTTTGAGCCAAACTGAAAACTGTGTTTTAAGTCCTCTCCTGAACCTGTATCGTTTTATTATTGCGCAATGGACAAAAAGGGGTGGGGGAGGGGAGAGAAATTACACAGGTGTTCTGATGCTTCTCCTTTATTTCCTAAACTCAAAGAAAATTGGAGATAAGATTATCTGTTACAAAGAAAACGGGGTAATACATTTAACATATTATTAAGACACAACATATTTTATGTTAGAACCAAACACAATTTTTTCTTTCCACTGTGGCAAGAAAAGTGGAAAGTGTGTCATTGGTTTAATGATATGACATTTCCAAGTTAACTTGTGCTGTGATTCAGTAGTTTCAGCTTTTCTTTTTTTCTCTTTACGTAAAGTTATATGACTGTGTCGTGTGGGAAAAATGTTTGCAGAAGTGAAAACATTTATTTTGACATTTTTTGTTTTTAATTCCTTATTGTTAAATGTGTCTTCTTGTGCCTTTACACACATGCACACACATACACATGCTAATTGTGAGGTATAATCTGCTAAGAGAAGAAAAGTCTCAGGCAAGGGAAAACACCATCACATTAGGGTAGGTTGATAAAAATGAAGATAAACTATTTGTGAACCTTAAGGGAAATCATTAGTTTCATCAGGAATGATAAAATAAATTGTTTGTGAGCCTTAAGGGAAATCATTAGTTTAGTCCGAAATGATAAAATCACATACTGTATGTGGGAAAAGGGGGCACTTTTCCCATCACACTGACTAATTGATGGGGAAATGAAGCATAAATATAATGATCACTGTGTATTTGTTTCCATGGTGCTTTGTTTGAATTAATGTCTCCAAGAAATAGGCAATCCAGTGAAATCAGAATAAAGAACATTTTTCATAATTTTTAAAGTCCCACATTAGCATTAACTATTTGGTCTTCAGAATACTGCTCTTCAAAACTATCTTAATAAAATTATCTTTGCTTTAGGATCATATTTTTATTATTTGTTCACTGTTTTGAATATAGCAAAGAAAACCACACACACCTGTGGATGAATTTGCTAATTAAATTTCTTAAAATGATCTAAGAAGAACAGAGACTGTGATTCCATCCTGAGTTAATGAGTGGAGTCTTCCTAGTCCACTGCACAATGTTAGGGAGAAGGGACAGAGGCTTTCACTTCCTCATAGGCAATAGACATGTTTGTAATAAATAAGATAAATAGACCCAAGAAATGTTAAGACCCGTATGGATCTCGCCACCATCCCTGGGGGATGATGGAGCCTGTGGAGTCGGGTGGGTGAAGGGAAGGAGTCAGAAACTTGTGCATGAGAGGGAAGAAGTGAGCTGTCATGCCAGCTCCATATTATTGCTTCCCATAGAGATTGTCCAAATGGCAGGCTGGGAAGACAGTGTTCAGATAACAGCATGAACGTCTGGCTAGATGATAGCCTGTGCAAGTCCATAGACTGCCTTTGGAAGCCAGAAGCCTGGCATCCTGTGGGAATCTACACTAATAAAAGACAAACATGCAAATTGACCATACATTCACTATGACTTAAGCCACGCCCACCAGCCAATCAGAGCAACTATATGCAAATTAACCCAACCAAGATGGTGGCCGGCAGCCACGGAGCTGGAGTAAGCAGGAGGCTTGGTTGCTCCAGTGATGGAGGACGCCAAGCTTCCCACCTGCCACGGCCAGCTCTGAGCTCCACTCAAGGCAACAAAATTTCAATTATAGAAGGTAAATAAATCCCAGAAAAAAAAAGAAAAAAAGGAGAGGCTGGGAGCTTCCGAGGCCGGGGAGTCTTGGCCAGCCTGAAAACGGCCCTCATCCCCTCACCCAGATTGGCCATGCACCCCAGTGGAGACCCCCTACCCTAAAAGGGGTGTGGCCAGCCTGAAAACAGCCATCAGCCCCTCACCCAGGCTGGCCAAACCTCCATGGGGTGAGGGTCCCCACTGCGGGAGGGGGGGGCTTGACCAGCCTGCAAATAGCTATCAGCCCCTCACCCAGGCTGGCCAGGCACCCCAGTGGCACCCCAGTGGGGACCCCCACCCTGAAGGGCAAACCAGCTAGCCCCCATCCATGCACCAGGCCTCTATTCTATATAATAAAAGGGTAATATGCAAACTGACCCTAATAGCAGAAAGACTGGGAATGACTGGTGACTATGACACACACTGACCACTAGGAGGCAGACGCTCAATGCAGGAGCTGCCCCCTGGTGGTCAGTGCGCTCCCACAGGGGGAGCTCTGCTTAGCCACAAGCCAGGCTGATGGCTGCCAGTACAGCGGTGGTGGTAGGAGCCTCTCCTGCCTCCTCAGCAGCACTAAGGATGTCAGACTGCAGCTTAGGCCTGCTCCCCGCTGGCAAGTGGACATCCCCCAAGGGCTCCCAGGCTGCCAGAGGGATGTCTGATTGCCAGCTTAGGCCCAATCCCCCGGGGAGCAGGCCTAAGCCAGCATGTGGTCATACCCTGAGGGGTCCCAGATTGCGAGAGGGCACAGGCCGTGCTGAGGGACCCCTTCCCCCCCCCAGTGAACAAATTTTTGTGCACCGGGCCTCTAGTCTGAAATAATAAACTATTGGGTGACACACTCTAGGATCTTTCTTCTTTCTCTCCTCATTTCCACACGACAGAGTGGAGAATTTGCATAGAGCTTGACAACCAGCAATGCTACAGGATGGTGATGGCCCAGAGAAACATTGTTTTATTGCTGGGATTTTGTGTGTGACCCCAATATGCTCATGACTGATGGTCTAAGGGATATATATTAAATACAAATACCCTTTTACAGTTTCCCCTTTATTAATATAAAGGAAATTGTGACCATGATCATATCATTAATATACCATCAACTTTCAGATATTAAGAAATCATTATTATAGGCTACAGTAATAGATTTCTTTTTTCTAAGTAAATGATGTTGTGGCTCTTCATTTGGATTTAAGTACCACAGATAAGCTATTTGTCATCAAAGGAGAATGACAGGATGAAGAAGAACATGGGTAGTCATTGTAGAAGAAAATGGAAATGCTAAGACTCAAGAAGAGAAGACAGAGGAAACTAGAAAACAAATTATCTTCAAACATTTGTGTCTTACTTGTCAGTTGGAAAAGAATTACTTGTAGATCTAAGAGTTTAAGCCTAAACCAGCAGAAAAAAAATTGAGTTGAAAACAGACTTGAATTGGATGTTAATTGGACTTACTGTAGATCATTTTGCCATGTGTACAAATATCGAATCAGGTTATAGGCCTGAAACTAACCTAATGTTGTGTGTCAACTGTCCTTTAAAAATATTTTTAAAAACAGATTTGAGCCCTAACCGGTTTGGCTCAGTGGCTAGAGTGTTTGCCTGTGAACTGAAAGGTCCCAGGTTCGATTCCAGTCAAGGGTATGTACCTTGGTTGCGGGCACATCCCCAGTAGGAGGTGTATAGGAGGCAGCTGTTGGATGTTTCTCTCTCATCGATGTTTCTAACTTTCTATCCCTCTCCCTTCCTCTCTGTAAAAAAATCAATAGAATATATTTAACACACACACACACACACACACACACACACAAGAACAGATTTCATTCACTATGTGAAGTAATTTTGTTCTTTAATTTAGAGTTTTGAAATAATTAAATCAATAGATATTTCTAGAAATTTTGAAAAATCGACAGACATTGAAAGGAAAATAATTTCACACAATCCCAAGGATGCAAAAAACTTTGTCCCCTGGACACCACTGAATAAACATTACTTATTATGTTTTATTTCATTGTTAAAGTCCCCTCAAATTATTTAGTTCTGATACTCAGTTTTCTCATTGAATTTGAGAACAAATGAGAAGATGAATTCAAGCAATCAGGAAATTAAACAAAAATGACAGGGGGATTTGAGAACTCCCACAACAAGTGTGACTACCCTTATCATTTTGTCCTATCAGGATGGGGTCTGCTTCATTGGGGTGAGAATTATTTTGTTCCTGAGTATCATGTGATTGGTGATTACTGTCCCTTGTTACCACTAAGAAATAAAAACTATAATTTTGTGCTCTCTTAAAATCAGTCAATAATTCTGTATAAAATATATCCTTTATAAAATACTTGATAATTTATAACAGAACTTGAATGCTCTGTGGTTAAATGCCTATTTTTGGTTAGTTTAAAATAAAGATGATGATTATGTAAGCAGAGGCACCTCCCAGCCAATCATTAACCAGACGCATGTCACTTACAACTCTCATTGCTTCAGTTCACGGTGTCCACTCTGAAGGTATTCATTTGTTAACTGAGTGTGACTTCTGCCAGGAAAGCACCAGGATCCCTACGCAGGCAAAGCTAGCAAGTCATTTCTTAGATGCTGAACTACAGGTTCTTTGTTTAACAAACTCTCTCCTTGGTGACAATACTCGGAATCATTCAGGAGGAGGTTTTCTGCTTTTTGTCCTTTTACACCCATTATCTTGTTCCATTTCTATCTTGACATGTTCCCTTCTCACAGCTTTGATTCGGGAGACTGAGATAGTAAATGAGTTTAGGCCGTGTTTGGAAGAGACGAGAAATTCTCAAGAATGACTGTGCTCTGTGGAGCTTGCGCAGCTGAGCTCTGCCCCCACCCGGCTCTGTGGGCTGCCCAGGGCTGGTGTCCTCTGACCAGCATCATTGCTTCTTCCCCAGAGTTTGCCTTGCCTCCTTGGACAGAAAAGGTAACTCTTGTGCCAAACTTTGCTACATAGCAGTTGGGCCCATTGCTCCTAGGATTCTCTGAAGACTGAGGCAGGAACGTAGCTAAGCCATGCATGACCTTGCTGCACGCGTCCTTAGGACCAATTCCTGGAGTTCAGGACAGGGTCTCACTGCATCCAGTCCTCCGGGCCATGTCATCTTCCCTAGTCAGCCATTCTAAAACGGGGTCTCTTTGACCATCCTTTCCCCCCTTATCCTGCTGTAATGTTCTTCTTAATACTTTCAGCATCTGACCTGCTACACTACATTTTGTATCCCATGGAACATAAGCGCCCTGAGAACAAGCACTTTGCTTTTGTCTATTACGGCAGCCCCAGTGCCAAAAAACAGTGCCCAGAACTTCACAGATGTTCAGTAATATTGGTTAAACAAAGGATAAATAACCTTGCTGGGGAGATGGAGTATAGAAACAGCTGAAGATAGGATGGTTTGCTGTGTCATAAGGCTTGATTTTTTTTGCTCCCACCATAAGTGCACAAATAGACATGCACTGGTAGCATCATCCTACTGTGTGATAAAGGATGCATACTATTTTTTCATGAATTGATTTCATTAATTTATTAAATGAGTTCATTAAAGCATGAGTTTGGCAATTAGTTAAACCATTGTTGTTGTTTTTTAATTTATCTTTATTGTTGAAAGTATTACAGATGTTCCCCTTTTTTCCCTCATTGACCCCATGCATCCTGCTGCTCCCACTCCCTCCCCAAGTAGAGCACGGAAAAAATAATCCAGGAAGAAAAGGAGAAATGAACAAGTGAAACAACCTTATTATACTTTCTTACCTAATGGTGGGCTGTTCTGAGAAAGGCTTTAAGCTTTCCCTTCTAATTGCTAATAGTGAGATTATGAGAAAACCCTATGTGTCCAAATAACATATGAAGCCAATGTGACCCATTGCCTGGTCAGTAAGGTGAAATTTAATAAAAGCGTTAACAATAAAGTCTTCAATTTGCTCCTCATTTCACTGGAGACACAATTTTACCTGTTTGGACAGAGGTGATGAAAATTTTCCATCAAAAAGGCACAGCTAAAGGGAGCAGCTAGGCCTGCCACAGTGCCTTCCATCTCAAGGTGCAATTCAATAATAACTTCCTGTCTCCTTTAAAGATACGGGAATCATGTTAGGAGATCCCCGAGCAGGCTCCAGCAGACATAGGCATTTTCAGCTCATTAATAAACATGGACTTGACCTGCCATTTAAAGACTGAGAGAGTTGGTCCCAGGATACTTCCGGCTTGCTGTGTATCATCCGGACCGCGAGGAGGTCCTGGGACAAAGGATTAGCCTTTAGTATCTCAGGGACCTGGTGGCACCTCATTGCCTTCCAGCTCCTGAGGGAGGCTTCTTGATTGGGCACATGTGTAAACATATAAATGCTCTCAGCAGCCTGGCATGGAGCCCAGGCAGGAAAAAGTGTTATGCACTTTTTCTGCCATTAAAAGCCACCGGCCATGGCCAGCCTGAGTTATGAGATGCTTGGAGGCCCTTTGGCTTGCTTAATGTGCCTTTAGTGTCAGTACAAGGTTTCTCTATAGCCATTTCTCAGTTCCTAAATTACAGCCAGTGCAGTTTGGGGAAGACTTCCCCTCACACCTGATAATATTATGCTAAGTGAAATAAGCCAGTTAGAGAAAGACAAATACCATGTGATCTCACTCATATGTGGAATCTAATGAACAAAATAGTTGAACAAAATGAAACCGAAGCATGGATACACGGAACAGACTGGTGGGTGCCCAGAGGGGAGGGCAATAAGGGGGACAGGGTAAAGAAGGTGAAGGGATTAGTTAAAGGACATATATGCAATCCCCATGGACATGGACAATGGTTTGGTGAAGGCCAAGGGAGGAAATGGAGGGTGGAGATGGGCAAAGGGGGTTCAGAGGTACCCCTGCAATAATGTCAACATTAAAATTTTTAAATAAAAATATACAAAAAAACTATGTTTCAGAATGCTGATTTTTAAACAACAGCAAAAAATCTATATATTTGCAAAGTTCTGCCTCTATATGGATCTCTTGAAAGAAAACACTCCAATTTTTGACAGCTTTCTGTTGATAGTCTCCAATAATAATTTTCTTCCTTAACAAGAAAGAGAAAATTTCAACTTCTTTTGTTTTTCAAAATAGTACCTTTACTTTTTTCTTTATTACATTTATTCTTGCTCTTAAAGCAGACCCATAAAGCCATCTGTTTACTGTGGCGAAGAGTCCCACAGAGTTTTGTCGGACCAGGACACTCAGTGCACTATTGATTCGTTATTAGTTTTGGTGGATGACAAGCCCCCGACTGTCATAGACCGTGTTTTATTCAGAGCTCAGTATCAAAGGAGCAGTCATAACAAAAGGAATGACTGCATTGGTTGAGAGTTTATTATGGGCCAGGTACAATTTCAGATACTTTACATGCATCAGGTCATTTAGTCTTCATAACAATTATGTGAGGGATCATTATGTTGAAGGAGCAGAATCACAAAGAAGTTACATGTGCCTAGGAAACTGGAGTGGAGAGTCAAAAGCATGCAAATGTCACCAGATACTCTCGACTACAGTGTGTATCACTGGCCCTCTAATATTTGCTGAGTGAACAGTTACTTACCTATTGAGTGTAGAGTTTTGGGGAGACTTAGTATAGCCAACAAGGTCATGTGCCTTCCAAAATAATTCTGAAAACACCCCTAGTGTCTGTGTTCATTGGTTATACTTATATGCATGCATACAAGTCCTTTAATTGATCTCTTATCCACCATCCCTCCCCTCCCCCTGCCTTCCCTCTGAGGTTTGGTGGTCTGTTCGATGCTTCTCTGTCTCTGGATCTATTTTTGTTCATCAGTTTATGTTGCTCATTATATTCCACAAATGAGTTAGTTCATGTGATATTTATCTTTCTCTGGCTGGCTTATTTCGCTTAGCATAATGCTCTCCATGACCATCCATGCTGTTGCAAATGGTATTTTTTATAGCAGTGTAGTATTCCACTGTGTAAGTGTACCACAGTTTTTTAATCCACTCATCTGCTGATGGGCACTTAGGCTGTTTCCAAATCTTAGCTATGGTGAATTGTGCTGCTATGAACATAGGGGTGCATATATCCTTTCTGATTGGTGTTTCTGATTTCTTGGGATATATTCCTAGAAGTGGGATCACTGGGTCAAATGGGAGTTCCATTTTTAGTTTTTTGAGGAAACTCCATACTGTTTTTCACAGTGACTGCATCAGTCTGCATTCCCACCAGCAGTGCACGAGGGTTCCTTTTTCTCCACATCCTTGCCAGCACTTGTCATTTATTGATTTGTTGATGATAGTCATTCTGACAGGTGTGAGATAGTACCTCATTGTCATTTTGATTTGCATCTCTCAGATAATCAGTGACTTTGAGCATGTTTTCATGTCTCTTGACCTTCTGTATGTACACTTTTGAAAAGTGTCTATTTAGATCCTTGGCCCATTTTTTTAATGGATTGTTTATCTTCCTTTTATTAAGATGTATGAGTTCCCTATAAATTTTGGAGATTAGGCCCTTATCAGATATAACATTGGCAAATATGTTCTCCCATACAGTGTGTTGTTGTTGTGTTTTTTTTTATGGTTTCTTTTGCTGTGCAGAAGCTTTTTATTTTGATGTAGTTCTATTTGTTTATTTCTCCTTAGTTTCCATTGCCCTAGGAACTGTATCAGTAAAGATATTGCTATGACATATGTCTGATATTTTTCTGCCTATGGATTTTTCTAAGATTTTTATGTTTTTCCATCTTATGTTTAAGTCCCTTATCCATTCTGAGTTTATTTTTGTGTATGATGTAAGTTGGTGGTCTAGTTTCATTTTTTTGTATGTATCTGTCCAATTTTCCCAAAATCATTTATTGAAGAGACTGTCTTGACTCCATTGTATGCTCTTGCCTCCTTTGTCAAATATTAATTGAGCATAATGGCTTGCGTCATGTTCTGGGTTCTCTGTTCTGTTCCATTGGTCTTTACCAGTATGTCTGTTCTTGTGCCAGTACCAGGCAGTTTTGAGAACAGTGGCTTTGCAATATAGCTTGATATCTGGTATTGTGATCCCTCCAACTTTGTTCTACTTTCTCAAGATTGCTGTGGCTATTCACGGTCTTTTTTTATTCCATATGAATATTTGGAGAATTTGTTCTAGGTCTGTGAAATATGCCACTGGTATTTTAATGGGGATTGCATTAAATCTATATGTGGCTTTGGGTAGTATGGACATTTTAATGATGTTGATTCTACCAATCCATGAACATGATATATTCTTCCATTTGTTTATGTCTTCCTCTATCCCTTTTTTTCAAAGTCCTATAGTTTTCTGAGTATAGGTCTTTTACCTCCTTAGTTAAGTTTATTCCTAGGTATCTTAATTTTTTTGTGTGCAATGGTAAATGGGGTTGTTTTGTTGTCATTGTTGTTGTTGTTTTGTTTGTTTCTCTTTCTGTGAGCTCATTATTGGTGTATAGAAAAAGCCATGGATTTCTGGGTGTTAATTTTGTATCCTGCTACATTGCCGAATTTATTTATTAAATCTAGTAGTTTTTTGATAGAGTCTTTAGGGTTTTCTATGTACAATATCATGTCATCTGAGAATAATGACAGTTTTGTTTCTTCTTTTCCAATTTGGATGCCTTTTTTTTCTTGTCTGATGGCTATGGCTAGTACTTCCAGTACTATGTCAAACAGGAGTGGTGAGAGTGGGCATCCCTGTCTTGTTCCTGCTCTTAGGGGAAATGGTTTTAGTTTTTGCCCATTGAGTATGATGTTGGCTGTAGGTTTGTCATATAAGGCTTTTATTATGTTGAAGTATGATCCCTCTATTCCCACTTTGCTGAGAGTTTTTATCAAGAAAGTGTGTTGGATATTGTCAAATGCTTTTTTTGCATCAATTGATATGTTTATGTGATTTTAAAAAATATATATTTTATTGATTTTCCACAGAGAAGAAGGGAGAGGGACAGAGAGCCAGAAACATCAACGAGAGAGAAACATCGATCAGCTGCCTCCTGCACACCCCCCACTGGGGATGTGCCCGCAACCAAGGCACATGCCCTTGACTGGAATCGAACCTGGGACCCTGGAGTCCGCAGGCCGATGCTCCATCCACTGAGCCAAACCGGTTAGGGTTGTTTATGTGATTTTTGTCTCTCAATTTGTTTATGTGATGTATCACACTTATTGATTTGTGGATATTGTACCATTTACCACCCTTTTGTCTGGTGACTGCACCCCAGGCTAGTTTGGGCTGGTACCATTGCATCTGGTCATGAAAGGTCCTATGGGACTGGCTTGGAGGTGTGCTCTGGTAGATGTTTGCATGTGTCCTGCTCATCTCCCTTGCGCTTTAATTCCTAATACTTAGTTAAATCCTATTTATATCTATACCCTCATCTGGTGTTGTGAAGAGGCACACAATTTTTCCCCTGACATTTCCTGCTTTTGGGCTATGACAATTCACACACACTCTGTACCTTTTTCCTGACAAAACATCTTGCCCAGGTTCCCAATGTGATCTTCAAAGACACACAACCAGAAGCCCTGTTGCATGGGAAAGGTCAGCTCATCATGAGCTAAAAGACACAGACAGTTCATGGTTTGCAGCCCTAGAGCCAAGTGAAAACAGCTAATTCCCAAGGAAAGATGACAGAAGCTTCCAAAATGTTTCACATTCCACCAGCATGAGAGTTGGTTACAAAGGTTAGGAGCTCAGAGATACCACTGTGACATTGTCACACTTTGTAATGTTTTGAAAAGTTGATACAAATTACAAATATCAGCATTCATTTTCCTATAACCATCAGAGTTCTTAGAGTGGGGCCATCCTTAGCATATTTTGTAGTTCTTTTTTTTTTTTTTTTTGTAGTTCTATATTTTATGTTAGTGGTTGAACTATCCAGGGTCACTTCAAACCACACATCTTTAAAGTAGCCTAAAGAGAGTAAGTGGCCAATCCCATCAATAATATGAAAGCCGAACTGGCTGGTTTGGCTCAGTGCATAGAGTGTTGTTGGCTTGCAGACCGAAAGAGTCCCGGTTCGATTCTGGTCAAGGGCACAGACCTCGGTTGCAGGCTCCTCCCCAGCCCCGGCCCTGGTCAGAGTGTATGAAGGAGGCAACCAATAACATTGTTTTTCTCTTTCTGTCTTTCCCTCTCTCTTCCACTCTCTCTAAAAAAAAATCAATGGAAACATATTCTTTGGTGAGCATTAAAATAATAATAATAATAATAATACCATAACTCTGCCAGGATCTAATGTTTCTTGAGTATTTACTGTGTGCAGGCACAGTGCTAAGCACTTTACATATGTTGCTACATTTAATACATAATTACTCTCTAAGATAGGTAGTAATATTATCCTCATTCTGCATGTGAGGAAACTGAGATATAGGAAGCAACTTGCCCAAGGTCAGTGGAACTAGGATTTGAACCCTAGTATCCTGTGCTTGTTTCACGTGAACTTGAAAAATACCCCTGGGGATGTATTTGGGTGAAAGAGGTAAAATGTAAGACTGGATTAATAATAATTCATTGTCTTGGGGCACATTCTCAGGATTCAATACTTGAAATTCCGGCAAAGACCTTTGGGAATGTGGCAAAGTCACTGCTAAGATGGTTCTTAGAGGTCTAAAGAAAGACTTGGCCAATGCTGAGCAAAGTAGAATGGCTGAGTTGTTCTGGAAGATGGCAGAAAAAGGAATAAAATAGGTTAAGGGAAGTGGGCATGCTGGGACGGACATAGTATGCAGATTAAGAAAATCCCCCAGAGGATTGTGGGCCATGGAAGGACTCAGAGAACACACTCTTTACCAAATCTATCAGAAGTAATCTGGTAAGAGGGGCAGCAACATCACTAAGAAGATCAGGAGTGGCTTTCTGCAGGTCAGAGCTAATGGTAGGGTAAGCAATTAATACTTGGACTCATTAAAATCCATGGCAATTATAAGGCCCTGAGGTAATAGAGGCAAAGTGGTGGTACTTAACTGCCAAACAATTTTTGTAATGGCCATCAAAGCTGAAGAGACAGCAGGGGCCTTGATGTCTCTTCAACATAGCGTTGTGGAGATGGCTAATAGAACATGGCATCTCTATGGAAATGTAGGGAAGTTTTTTTGTTTGTTTGTTTTGGTTTGGTTTTGGTTAACATCAACAACAAAAAGGATGCAAGAATAGAGAAATATGAGACTGAGGGTGGTAAAAGGTCATAATCACTTGCTCAGATCCCAGACCTAAGCCCATTTTGAAATCCAGAACTGGATTGACAGAACTGGTTGGTTTAGTATGAGAAAGCAACATGAAATACTGGCAAGGGTGTAGGTATACTGTGACTATTCCCCTAGCCCTTCCCCAAATCACCTATGGCAATTTACTTAGGTGATTTTACCCTGAGGAAGGAATACATAGACATAGCACAGACTATTGGACATAGCATCTGAATTGATAAGCAGAGCATCAAAGCACCCTTAAGACCGCCCTGTTGGAGTAAAGGCTTATAGGGCCAGGTGATAAAGGAATTTATGGTGCCCATTAAGGCCCATGGTCAAGTGTTCTTTCTCTCTCAGGGCCCAGTTACATACTATGAGCTGTCTCTCAAAAGTTTTATACTCTAGCAATGACACCACCTTTGGCATAATGGATGCAACCAAAGCTTCTACCTAGTTAAGCCAACTCTAGTCTACAGTCACTATCCTGGATTCATCTAGATTCTCCAGAGGCAGAATGGCAAGTTGAATCAAGATTTGTGTGATGGTGAGTTTATATGTCAAATTGACTAGGCCATCAGCACCCAGACATTATTTCAACATTATTCTTGGTGTATCTGTAAAGATGATTCTGGCTGAGATGAGCATTTGAACATTTAACAATAACTGAGTGAAACAGACTTCCCTCCCTGATGTGAGCAGGTGCCATACAATCAGTGGAAAGCCTGACTGGTTGGCTGGGATATTGGTCTTTTCCTGCCTTTGGACTCCAACTGAAACATTGGGTTTTTCAAGTACCCACCTGGCCCCAGACAATATTATTACAGTACTAGAGGCCCAGTGCACAACAATTTGTGCACTCGGGGGGGAGGGAGGGGCGTCCCTCAGGCCAGCCTGTGCCCTCTCGCAGTCTGGGACCCCTCGGGGATGTCCGGCTTGTTTGTTCCCACCTCCCTCAGCCGCCCAGCCCAGGTTGATCGTTCCTACCTCCCTCAGCTACCCGGCCGGCTTGTTTGTTCCCGCCTCCCTCAGCCCCCAGCCCAGGATGTTTGTTCCCGCCTCCCTCAGCCGCCCAGCCCAGGTTGATCGTTCCCGCCTCCCTCAGCCGCCCAGCCAGGTTGTTTTGCTCCCACCTCCGCCGCCCAGCTTGTTTTTGGCCACCTGGCTTGCTATGCTCCCAGCTGATATATGCAAATTAACCGCCATCTTGGCTGGCAGTTAATTTGCATATCTCGCTGATTAGCCAATGGGAAGGGTAGCGAAGTTATGGTTAATTACCGTGTTTCTCTATTATTAGATAGGATTATTGACTATGTTCCCTATGCTGTAATTTATCTCTGTGACTGTTCCATAACTACCAATTTGGGTCCTTTGACTGGCAACCTTGGCTCAAGGACTTCTTATTGGCTTTATCTAAATGTTCTTAGAACTGTGCATCAGTTTGACTTTTTTAATTGGCCCTTTACACAGTGGTTAGGCTCCTATCATAGTCTGTCAGCTGACAGCTCCCCTTACATCATAGGTATTTTCCCATCAGCAATGAATAAAACTTGCTCTACATTCTCACCATCATTTGGTGTCATACATTTTCACCCATCATTTGTTGTCAGTGTTCTGGATTTTGGCCATTCTCATAGGCATGTAGTGTTGTCTCATTGTTGTTTTAATTTGCATTTCCCTGATGACATATAATGTGAAGAATCTTTTCATGTGCTCATTTTCCATCTTTATATATTCTATATTTTTTTCTTAGTTCATGCAATGAATTATTTCTGCCTAGCAACAGACCTTTCATTAGAAGGTGGTTGGTGAATATTTGTTTAAGTAATTGGATTTGGCTGCAAACAATGTAGAACCCATCTCATAAGTGACTTCTCAAAGTGCAAGGTAGTTACAGTCCACTGAGGACCTGTTCTAAATATTTAAGTCTTTAGATATTTAAACAATCAAAAACTTATTTAGAATGCAGTGAACCAAGTGGACTTGCAGGGAACACTTCCAGTAGACATGCTTTATAGGTAAGAGGACTATAAAGCATACCATTAAATGAAAAAAATAATTTTTTCAGCCTTTTCACTACTATTTTACAGTTGCTCAGAAATCTTTGAGAGGCCTTCACCCTTCATTAGATGGAATCCCAACTGGGCCATTGTGATGTGACAAGTAATTTGGCCTCTTCAACCCTGTCAACACAGGTAGGAAACTGGATGAAAATTGAATTATATATCAATCTCTGTATCTCAGTTTATTTTCCCTGGGTAAAGGACAAGTAAGCATTTTCCTTTTACACATAGTGAAGGAATACTTCATTGACTTGATTACAGGATTCTCTACTAATTAAGTGCTCCCCGGAGTCACCATTTTCAATGTCTAGCGATGATTTGGTACAACATGGTTAGCACTGATCCACCGATGGAATGCACTTATCTGATAAGGGAAGAGCTTGAACTGTGCATGCTTTAATCAGGGGGTCATGGCAGTTGCATCGCAATTTTACCCTCACAGGTTAGAATGAAGAAATAATTATGCATATGCATGACTAGAGATGTGGAAATGCCATTCTTTATTTAGTAATCCTGAAAAAAATTATGATTCTCTGTGATTCTCAGTGTATTCTATGACCTCAGAAATAATTGAGATACCTTGTTATGTATAGTGGATTTTTGTTTTTATATATCAAATATTTTTTCAGAAATTCCTGGGTAGTCAATGGATTGGAAATGCTAATTATTTTTAGTACTTCTTGAATTTTATTTTGTGATTTTTGTGGGGGGTTTTTAAACAGCTTTACTGAGGCATAATTGATCAGTTTTTTTATTAATACATTTTTAAAATTTAATTATAGTTTTAGGGCTACAGAAAAGTTACAATGATGTGCAGAGACATCCTTTATAATTCAAATCCAGTTTTCCCTATTATAAACATCACATACTACTATGGTATATTTGTCACAACTAATGATGTGATAGTGATACATTATTATTATTATTATTAATAACTAAAGCCCATGTTTTCATTCAATTTTCTTAGCTTTGACTTAATGGCGTTTTTCAGTTTAGGATCCCATTCAGGATAGCCATCAAGTCTCCCTTAGGCTTTTTTTTTAAATCCTCACCCCAGGATATGGAGAGAGAGAGAAAGAGAGAGAGAGAGAGAGAGAGAGAGAGAGAGAGAGAGAGAGAGAGAAGCATTGATTGGTTGACTACCATAGGCGCTGCTACCAGGATAGAATCTGAAACCTAGGCATGTGCCCTGACCCGGAATCAAATCCAAAACCTTTTTGGCTTTTCTTGACTCTGACAGTTTTTAAGGGTTTTTTAGTTTTTTATGAACTTGACAGTTTGAAGTACAGGAAAGGTATTTTGTACTAACTCTGTTTAGTAGTATCCCAAAGTTATTTTGTATAGATTCATACATCAGCAAAGTAATGTCTCTATTTAATTGATCATACAATTTAGCTAGAGACTGGATTATTATACAGCTGTGGTATTTTCAATTTTTTTCAAGAAAATCTTCTCACTTAATTTGGGTTGCATTCTTTTAAAGTTGCATTTGTTGTATATTTTTTCAACGATATCTTATACTTTTTTTGCAGTCTTTTTTTTCCACTTTTCACCTTTTATTTCTTCTTCATTTGCAGCAGTTACTCACTCCCTTAGTGTTTTCCCCAATCATTGTGCTAATCTCTTGTTTCTTTTATTTTTGTTTCTGTTTACTAAAATCTTGAGATGAATTCAGTTTAGTGAATTTACAAAGTAAAAACCTTCCTTCTTGTCTCTTGAAAGAATGATTGAAATATGAAAAGCTAGAACTCCAGAGGAACAAGTGAATATCATAGACTGCGTGTGAAAACTGGTAGACTAACAAAATAAATCAATACATTAGGCTACAGCTTCAGTGGTTACGTACAGTTTGATCACAGTTTAAGAAACGAAAGATGCTCTAGTCCAGCCGTGGGCAAACTATGGCTCTCGGGCCGGATCCGGCCCGTTTGAAATGAAAAAAACTTTAAAAAAAAAGACCGTACCCTTTCATGTAATGATGTTTACTTTGAATTTATATTAGTTCACACAAACACTCCATCCATGCTTTTGTTCCGGCCCTCCGGTCCAGTTTAAGAACCCATTGTGGCCCTCGAGTCAAAAAGTTTGCCCACCCCTGCTCCATATCACTTCTAGAGACTGCAAATAGCAAGCTGAACCTTACCCGCTGTTGATGTGTATTCCTGCTTTGTGAGCATTGACTTTGTAAAGCAAACAATAGCTTCCATTTTAGAATCTGTATGTGTGTCTGACATGCAGTAAACAAGTTTATTTCTCTTTCCTCTAAGTTAGGATGAAAAAATGCTTAGTAATTTTTCTTCCTTAAACTAGGTGGTAGTTACATGTGCTTTATTTTACTTCTGATTTTTATGCTCTTTTGTTTGTCTGAACTATTTAATAAATTTAAAAAAAGAAGAACTGTGTTAAATTACCTTTGTAAGTCCGAAAATGGTAAAGGCACAAAACACAGACGGTTCAATGACTGTGAAATCATGTGAACAGTGATCAAAGCTGTATATTTGATTTCTTGGAATTACCATGATTCTAGTCGCTTTTGAAAGTAAATCATTGAGGAGGAAAAGATAAGATTATAATAATGTTAGAGAGATATGAGCATCTGCTAGAAAAGCACAGTGCTTATAAGATAAACCTGAGGAATCCACTTAAGCTTCTAGAATAGCACAGCTCTGGATAAAACGGAAGATTTCTCTTTGATTACTAATGAGACGGCTTCTGAGTGATTTTGCCAAAAGGTTATTTCCTAATTAGAACCAAGTGAAATTGTATCTATGAGATTTAGAAACGAAGAGAGCTGCTGTTATATTAGAATGCCCGTAAGAACAGCGATTGTAGCAGCCACAGGCAGCTATTGTTAGGTGATGACTGTAGATACATCAAATTTGTATGTAATTGATTATATTGTAGAATTGCATTCCTTTGTAAGACCGAATGTAGAAATAATCTTTCCAAAGTAATATCTTGTTTCTCCAGCTTTATTGAGTTATAATTGACAAATGATACATTGACAAATTGTAAATTGTGCCAATTCAGAATTCAGGGTGTACAAGATGATTACCTGATAGACATGCATGTTTTGAGCTGATTACCACAATGAGGTTAGTTATTGCATCCATCACCTCACATGGTTGCCTTCTTTTGTGTGGGTGGTGAGAACATTTAAGGTTTACTTTACAAATAAAATTCAAACAGTATTGTTAAACATAGTCACTTAGCTGTACACTATATCCCCAGAACTTATTCATCTTATAACTAAAAGTCTGTACCCACATCATCCCCCAATATTGTGGCAACATCCCCCACCTCCTAGCCACTGGCAACTCTCATTCTATTCTGTTTCTATGAGTTTTACTTTTGTTCTTTTCTTTTGCTTTAATGCAAATTTATGTTATTAAGGTGTTCTCTTATGGCAGCCTGAACAGACTAATACAGATTTGAATATAAAGTGTGTATTTTTATGTTGACCTCTCAATGGAAGTAAAAGTAGAGTTATTTTCTAGGTGTCTGAATATTCTTATCTGTTGGGAGATTGAAAGGCTTTATAATTTTTGGATTCTCATCCACTCTGGAACAGCTCCAGCATTGGAACCTGTGAACAATGTGTTCACAGTGCTCACCTCAATCCTCTTTTATCCCAGGAGCTTGGCCAAAGACCTAGTTTTTCAGCTGTATTTTATGTTGGCTGACAGGTGTTGATCAAAAGATTCGTCTTATTAAAATAGATGAAAGTTTGCCAAGTTCTCTATTTGAAATTGTTTTAATATAGGCCTTCAAAAATGTGAGAAATCTGTTTGAAGTTCAATACTGTCTGTTAAGATTTGTCCTGGAGAATGAGAGTGAATTAAAATCTTGAGATGGTTGGTCAGTAAGAGCTTCATATGCTGAATTGATTTTTGATAGTACCATTTAAAGAAACAGGGCTGATGAATTTGATGACAGTTGATGACATTTCTTTCAGATATTTTGGCTGTGGTATTAATGCTAATGCATACTAACATAGAACACAATAAAACTTGATGTGTTGCCAAGCACCACAAGGACTTCATCTATATAGAGTTTCCAAAATTTTGCCTGAGTAGAGGTTTCACATTCTCAATAAATCTTTCACTATCACAAGGACACTGTAGACTTTGCAGCTTTTACAAGGGCTCCTATAATTCGGGTCTTTTCAGACATAACCATAGTGAACATAACAGATAAACACCAGTATGTGACCGGACTAAAAGGCTACACAGGTTCATATTTTTGAAAGTTGAAGGTAAGTCACATAGCTCCCTGTTCTTGTAGCCATTATATAGCTGGCCTGGTTCAGTGTATTAGACAAATATATTACCAATTGTGGAAGGAATGATGTCATCCGACTGCAGAGTTGCTTAATGCTTTTTCCTCTGCTCTAAGCCATAAACAAGATGGACCATTTAGGATGCATGTGCTTCATCACTAATCTACATTTACCCAAAGTAATTTCCCAAGTATTAATATAGCAATAATGTGAAATTATTTTAGTCTCTGTTTTCACATATTTAAAATATACATTAAACTGTTCAAAAAATCATGCACTAATGAGTTCATCCGGATTTTTTGTGTACAAATACTTCCTTAGAATTCTAATCTTGAGTCACAGTGTGGAGAGGTCAACTAAAGAAAACATCTGTAGTTCAACCAATAAATCTAAAGCATTTCTTAGACTCCTGAAGTGTGTCAGACTCCCGGTGTGTTTAGTACAGGTGCTGTAATCCAATACTTACCTCCAGATTACAACTGGGAACTTTTAAAAGATCCAGCTAAGTGGTATTAGCACAGTGAAGCTAATCAAAACCATCCATAACACCAGTCAGTGGTTTTAATCCCACCAGGGTATTAAGCACACAATTCTCATTTCCTTGTCAATCCCAGAAAGGAAGAAATATTTGGAAATTCAGGTTAATTCTTCCATTGATAGATTTATGTGTGAGCGGAAATAATGATTGCTTTGGAGCAGCTTTTAAAAAAGAAAGACTAACAAGGCGTGACCTGTGTTCTACTTTTTGACTCTATACTTTTCCTCTCAAATCTTATGAATGACCTATAGCCACCAGTGTCTGTAACTATATGCATTGAAGAAAGATTGCTATTTAGGCCCATCTTTGTGAAATCTTTAGGGAAATAGTTTAATCATATATTTAAAAGGCGAGTCGTGAGCTGTAACTATACTTTTTTGAACTAGAGTATCTCTGCTTCAGTAGTAATTATAGAAAATATTCTGCAGGCAAAAGAAGAAAACAATGTTGGTGCAAACCACCACTGTGTTTAATTGAAGCTGGTCAGAAATTCTAAAGGACAACAGTTGCATTGGATTTACTAGAAATAGGATCTTTCTATCTCTGCCCAGCATGTGGGTAACTCTCACATTGAAAGTTACAAATACATGTTAGCATCAAGTTGTGCAGTGAAAATGGACTTAACATTTGGGAAGACAATTCAACTCAAGTGAGAAAATATTTTTTTAAAACTTCACTGTGTTGACTTTTTCTGCAGATAACGTGTTAAATCAAAAACAAGATGAAAAACCATGTGTATATGTGTGTTTCATTACTTGCTAGTGTCAGAGGAATAGAAAGATGAACATAGATGCCTTAAGATTACAAGTTAATCAGAGATATTCTATATAATAAAAGCCTAATATGCAAATTGTCCCCTCCACTGCAGTCGGGGGAAGGGAGGCCCCGGCCAGCGGCCAGCAGCTGCTAGGGACCCTAGTTGTGCACGAATTTCTAGTAATATTATAAAGAACTAATGTACTATGTGCAGAAACAAGAGACAAGCTTATGATAAAACTACAGGTGGGCAGGGTCATTCATTTTGGTGGCAAATAGGATGAGAAGGTCTTCATGAAGGAGATAACACCTGGCCTGGATTTTGAGGAATAACTAAATTTTCCTACATTTTTAAAAGAATTCAGAGGCAAGCATAACAACATCTATCTACCAATAGCTAGATTTTAAAAAAACAACAAACAACATAAAAGCTAAAAAATAGACATTCAACAGAAAACCAACCAACATGCTAGTGTGAAAATGTACATCCTGTGCAATGATGAGCTCTGGAGATGAATATACTTTGTCTCACAAACACTGTTGAGCTGAACTATACAGCCCAGGGCATGTTGGTAAGGTGTTACATTATGTGGAAAATGTCCCAGGCTCTTAAATTAAAATCTGGGATTAAAGAGTGCATTCAGAGTCCACCACCCAGTGGGATGTGGAGATATTAGCTGTCTATGCTGATGGAAATACAGCATGCGACCTCACGAAGCCAAGGCTCCATTTATTAAATGGCTGGGGGACTATTTCTGAGCTGAAGGCACAGTGAGATATGTTAAGAAGACACCAAGGTGTCTGCTGTGAACACAAGCAAATTAGAAAGCAACTTCTTGCCGAAACCGGTTTGGCTCAGTGGATAGAGCGTCGGCTTGCGGACTGGGGGTTGGGGCGTGAGAGGCGGTGGAGGAGATGTTAGTCTGATTACAGTGTCTGGAGGGGATGCCTTTTCTTACTATTCTCCTCTTACATTGTATTTATTTTTGCGATCTCAACATTGTTTTGCTTTTATACTGACCTCCTGCTTTATTCAGCACTGGGGAAGTTCAGAATGTGGAGGGCATCAGAAACCATGAAACCAAAGGTTTTGTGTTATTGCAAAGCCAGAAGAAGAAAGCTGGGTGGGAATGGATATCTCCTCAGGGTCAGAAAGGTCAGGAGCTTTTCTTGGGCATTCAGCTGTAATGATTCCCGGTCTTCATTAGAACATGCTCAGTTTGACTCTGCATCAAAGGGTCTTCATGCTCTCAGGGTGTCTGTATTGCAAGGCTTGGGGGAGGGGATTCCGGGGGAGGCAGCAGCTCTGAGAAGGCTGAGAGCCTCCTAAGCCCTCGAGATGTTGTTTGAGAGTAGGTGTGAGAGAAGACGGTGATACAGCTTGTTGAATGAAGAATGTCAAGGACCTCAAATGCAGGACTAAAGGATTTAAGACTTTCGTCTTATAGTCCACAAAGAATTATTAATATTTTATGCATTGGAGGTGATGAGATTTGTGTGTCATCAATATCATTTCGATGGCAGCTGCAGGGATAGATTAGTCTAGAGGGGACGAGATGTGGGGGGGGGGGGCGGGGGGAGAAGGGGGAAGAGAAAGGAAAAGGCATGAGTGTGCTACCTGGAGGGAGAGCACACTGGGTCCTCCATCCTAGGGATTTTAAGGTGGAGATTTTAGGGAAAGTCCCAGGGAAAGATCTTAATAGAATATTCAGCAGTTTTCCAGGTGTGTCATTTCAGGGTTGTGTTCTCCGCTGATTGATTGGCTGGCACCAGGGCAGAGGGTCATTATTCAATGCAGCTGGTCCTGACATCAGCCATGGCTAGTTTTATTGCTTATCTGGGCCTACAGCTCAAATACAACTAAGGCCTAGATGTTATCTCTAAGGGAGGAAAGGTCGGGGGTCCAAACTGCAAGATTAGCAATATTCTAGGGGAGGAAAAGTCACCCTGGGAGCAAGGTCCCACCCTACAATTTATTGTTCATTGCTAGGCACATGGGGCTTTCCATCCTGGTGACCTTCTGTGCCTGGCCCATCATCCTTGCTCTGCTCATGTCTGTCTAACTGCCTACAGTACTGCCATTCCTGCCCAGACATCTCTCCCGTCATCTCCTGATGCCACTGACTATCTCAGCCTCTGGGACTGAGGGCTGGGCTTTAAAATGCCCATATTGCTGTCACTCAGTGGCACAGAAACTTCATCTTTGAAATCCAAACTCACTTGACCTATAGAGGCTCTTGTTTCTCCATTGGTTGCCTGGAGGCCCATACAGTGTAGGAAACTAAGGCCCCATGGAGTGAACTTTGACCAATGGGAGATAGGAAACCAGAAAGAGCCATCTGGTAAATTGCTTGCTCCTTATCTTCTAGTGGACTGTTCTTAGATTTAGAGGTTCCATTTACATTTCAAGGGAGGTCCCATGAGACCTGAGAATAGCTATATTTTCTCATATTCCTTGACTAGTTTGGTAAAACTAGATAAAAGTGTACAATGCCTAGTCAAGAAGAGGATGCAAGCAGAAATCTGCCAAGGTATTTTCTTTCCAAATATATTTGTATTGATTTCAGAGAGGAATGGAGAGGGACAGAGAAATAAAAACATCAATGATGAGAGAGAGTCACTGATTGGCTGCCTCCTGCAAGCCCATACTAGGGACTGTGCCCTGACCGGGAATTGAACCCTGACCTCCTCATAGGTCAACGCTCAACCACCCAGCCACCTTGGCTGGGCCTGAGGTGTTTTCTTTAGCTTCCTGTAGCCAATGAATTTATTCTCCTTTAATGAGGGAAACTTGAAAATTAATACCAGAATAGTCTGCATATTATGAGCAGTTCCTTTTATGTGTAACAGAAACATAAGAATAAAAAGTGTGTTTAGAATTCCCTCCTTCTCAGCTTTCAAAGAAACACAGATCCCGAGGACTCCACTTTCTGCTTTTGGGAGCAGTGGTGGATGGGATTGCAAGTGAGGGAAGCAGGTAGAGCTTCAGGAGAAAGGGCCCAGCGACCCAGAGAAGCCGAAGCTGCAGAGAGAGGATGAAGAAGGAGAACATGCATGAGAAGACAACTACTTTAAGCAGCAGCAAGGACAAGTAGAACTTTATGAGGAAGAAGAAGTACCCACAATATTCTAGAAAGTTTAAAATATTTCTGTAAACTCCACGCTCAGCATCCTAAATAGACCTTCAAGGAAGAGCTTCATCACTGTTTAAGGGGTGGTAGGTGTTTCATTGTAATGTAACACCATGCTAAGGGCATCTGGAAGCCAGAGCAGGATATCTGATTTGGTTCAGGTAGCACACAGGAACACTGCTCATTGGTTAACTCTTCAGTAATATTTGCATACATAATTCATTTAATAGTGTGAGTACAGTTACTCTCTAAGATTGGGTATCTGGATCTAAAGTCCTTAGTTAAAGAACCATTTCTGAGTTGACTGAGACCCCAGTGGTGAATCCTAATGATACCCATTCATCCTCAGTTCTGTAGAGGCATTCATCTCTGCAAATTAAAACTCAACCACACAGCTTGTAAAGCTCCAGTAACACAGATGTAATATACCCTGTAAATTCAGGTGAGCTAACACAACCCCATCTCTACCCCACCTCTGAGTCCCTGCAGGTGTGCTCTTGTAACTCACCTCAAGTCTGTGCTGGACTGCCACCCCGTGACTGCCCCAAACCTTTGTTCTGCCTGCCTGCCTGACTTCCGTCTGCCCAGACACCCACAGGTATGTGTGCAATCCCTGGTCCTCCCTCTGATCTCTCTCCCTGGGAAGCAGAACTCTGTTGAGCGTTGCTTTGAAGCCAGGAGACTGGTGACTCCGCATGACCTCATTATTAGGGGGCCTTTACTTTTGTCTTTTGATGTTAATTCATCCAGAAACTGGATGTGAGAACTCTGGCAAGTTCCATTGTCATAGTTGTCTATATGGATTAAGTTCAGGACGTACAAAAAGCACAGACAATGATGGGCTCAGCGCTGTGGAGCAACACATTCCTAACAGCGTCAGGCTTCAAACCAGGCAGGTAGTGAACAAATAGAAGTCAAATATAAGAGAACCATTAAAACTCTGCCTTTTGCTCAATAGTGTCCTTTCACATCTACTCTCCACCCTTATCTACTACACTCTGTGTTGTACAATAGACTTCCCAGACTCCATTGTCCTCTGGCTTTCAGCTAAGTTGGCCCAATGGGAGGCACTGGCAGAAGTCTGGAGAACAGGATAAGGAGAGGACTTGGAGTGCTTCTGTTTTGGAAGATTCTCTGGAAGCTTCTGAGCCCCCTCTGTGGCTGCAGCTCCTGCCTTATAGACCTGCAGTGGCTTCAAGTTCACCAGGTAGACCACATCCTGGGCTGCCCTTCTCCCTCAGTCCCTCCAGCCTCAGGGTCACTAACAATCTATACTAATAAAAGGGCAATATGCTAATTAGACTGGGTCAACTGGACATCTTCCGGTCATCTGGTCCTCCTTCCTGACAAAGCCACAGTGGCAGCGATCGAGGCAGAGGTGGTTAGGGGCGATCAGGCTGGCAGGGGAGCAGTTAGGGGTGATCAGGCCAGCAGGGGAGGGCAGTTAGGGGTGATCAGGCCAGCAAGGGAGGGCGGTTAGGGAAGATCAGGTAGGCAGGCAGGTGAGTGGTTAGGAGCCAGAGGTCCTGGATTGCGAGAGAGATGTCCGACTGCCAGTTTAGTCGGACTTCCCCCGAGGGGTCCTGGATTGGAGAGGGTGCAGGCCGGGCTGAAGGGGACCCCCCCCACATGCATAAATTTCATGCACCAGGCCTCTAGTTCCTTAATAGTGCTAATATCTGGCTTGACTCACCAGTCTTTGTTTAACTTTCAGCTTTCTTCACATGTAAAGTTATCTGTGCTAAATTTACTGTTGAAAATGTCAACTGATACCTGAGCTAGAATTGTTTCTACTCCTTCAAAATCAGGAGCATAATTGTCTATTCCTGAAAGAATGCTCTTAGATCTAAGTGACATTTTATTTCTAACCATGTCCTGTTTGGGTCATAATGCTAATTCTCAAATGAATATTTGGTATGCAGCAAAGAAGTCAAGACACTTCTGAAATTTTTTGCCTTTTTTTATTACTTCATGAAAGGATTATTGGGTAAAATCTAGCTTCTATGTTCATCTAGATCAGCGGTTCTCAACCTGTGGGTCGCGACCCCTTTGGGGGTCAAACAACCCTTTCACAGGGGTGGCCTAAGACCATCGGAAAACACATATGTAATTACATATTGTTTTTGTGATTAATCACTATGCTTTAATCATGTTTAATTTGTAACAGTGAAATTGGGGGTCACCACAACATGAGGAACTGTATTAAAGGGTCGCGGCATTAGGAAGGTTGAGAACCACTGATCTAGATTATCGAATTTCCTCAATAACAGATGCTATATTAATCTTCAGACATTGATAAGTTGCTTCTTGTCTAAACAAAAATTGACTCTTTTTAAATAATGTGCTCTTGCCTCAAAATGTCTCTATGTGTATTATTATAAGTATTTGGCACCATAAAGTCTAAACCTCATATTTCTGTACTTCCACTCTCCCAAGAGAATAATGTCATGCTCTACCTTGCCATCTCCACTCAAAACAAATTTATCTAATGAACTTATAGAAGTATTAGCTGAACAGACAAAAATAGTGTCCAGACATTCCCAACCCACAGACATGCACTCTCTTGTTCCCCAACAAGATCTAACAGTCGGGTTCCTTCCTTTTGTGGCAGTTGTGGTCATCAGTAGAGGCAATACTGAAAATAAAGTTGCCAGAATTTTCTGGAGAGGTTCAGACTTAAAGCAATGAATTCACTACCCTTCTAACACAACTGCTCTGCAGGTGAATATCTTCACATTGATGATGACAAATACACAGGCATTGTTTGTAGGCAGAACTGGTTCTTCTTATGCATGTTGCCAAATTTATTGATGGGTTGAGAGTGCTGAAATGAAATTCTTCTATTATAGTATCCAAAAGGAACTGTGTAAGGAAGCTACAAACCAGTCAGAGTATTGAGACGGATGCTCTAATGAAGGGGACAGGATTTCTTTGAGATGAAGGAAAACTGGAAGGTTGGCCCTGACCTTTCCTGTCAGAGTTGACCTTGGTCTATGCACTTTACTCTGAGTTGTCTGTTGTCTCGTGTGCACTCAGGGTTGCTGAGAGAACCCATGCAGAGTCACTCACACCATGACTGACATGCCGGGAGCACTCAATACATTTCAGTTTCCTCCTGTTGACTAAACACTAATCCAGTTAAAATGAAGATGACTTTACTTCTTTGGAACAGGTGTTTTAAAACATCAAATGCTTCACCCCAGGAATTAGAGTTTTCTGAAAATTGCTTTAGAATCTGAGAATTAGCAATTAGCAGGCCTTTCCTTAGCAATCCACACTTGACTGTAGCATCTACGGGAGGTTGGCTTTGACATGACAGTGTCTCTAAGAATGACCCCTCATCCCCTGTTGTACAAATATGAACAGTGGAAAAATTAAGGTGGCTACAAATCCTGGAGCTGTAATTATTTTCCAGTGGTTAAATGGCCCAGCAATTCGGTTGAAGGAAAGCCAACCTATTCCAACAAGTGAATAACCTCACCTTGACTCCAGAAATCAGGGCACTTTGGATGACTCCAGTTGGGGAACATCCCTATGGTAGTGGATGGATGTGTTCCTTTCTAGAAAGATCCATAGACATAGGTAGAATAACTTCAAAACCATGCCACTGTCCACTGTGGGAAATACAAAATTAAGCCATTTTTACTGAGTTTTCTCAGCACAAGTTTTTTATAGTAATTTTTCTTCACATGCGTAAAGGCAATACTCTTTCATCTTCTAGCTGAACTTGCTGTACATATTCCAACAAGCTACCCATATACACATGCACATACCTTTTTTCTTTCTACATAAATGGCAGCATACATTATATAAGAATCTACTTCCTGGTTGAAATGTCAGGTCCATATCAGTGTTTATATTATCTGTGCTGATTGGTTTTGTATTGATTAAATATGTTATTGATAGGTATTTGTATAGGTTATAGTAAAATTGTAATTATAATGGTCATGATTTTGAAGGCTATACTTCCAAAAATAGTAGAGCCATGTTTTAAATAAGTGTCTTTTGGTTTCAGAGTAAATGACTTTAACCAATAAATTATGTTCATTTTGTTTTTATAGCTCCTGACTATTACAGATTAATTGATTTCAGAGTGTTTAATCTTTTTTCAATTTTAAATCCAATATTTTATTTCCTAATATTTTATAACTGGTTATTTTTAATTGAGTTTAAAACATTTTGAATTATAGTTTGTAATATTTTCAGTCACTTTTCTTTGTCTTTCTAATTATCATCATCATCTGAAAATAGTGATGACTTTTGTCTTCAGTATATTTACCTCTTATGTATTTTGTTGTCAAATTCTATTAAGTAGCTCTTCCAGAAAAATATTAAATAATAATGGTGGTAGTATTCATCTTTGTCTTGTTTCTGACTTAAAAAAACTATTATTATTTTTTATATTTGGAACACTGTTCTTATTTTTATTTTTAAAATTAATTTTTTATTAAAAATTTGAATGTTGAAACTATTGTTTTTTTAAAGAAATTCTAATCCTAATATATAAAAACCCAGGGTCCATAATGACAATATATAAAAAGGAAGGCTCCACCAAACACCGGAAGTCAGTCCTGCAGTCAGTGCCGGTGGGGGCGCAGCGTCCCAGCACTGACTGACGAGGGGGCTGTGGATCAGGCCTGGAGAGAGGCCCAGAGAGAGAGGCAGGGTCTAATCTGCAGCCTCCATGGCAGCTGTTGATCAGCCGTTGCCTCTCTCTTTTTCTCTGGGCTTAGCCAGCAGCCACGCCTGTGTTTTTCTCCTGGCCTCTGCAGGGGCTGCTGATCAGCCCTGCCTCTCTGATAAGGCCCGGAGATAAGCCCAGAGATAGACTCAGAGATGCTGACTGGCATAGAAACCGACCAATCAGAACCAAATTTGGGTGAACTGTGAGGAGACAGTGGCTGCCTAGGAGGCGGAGCTTTTGACGCTGACTGGCATAGAAACTGACCAATCAGAACCAAATTGGCCAGCAGGGGAGGGCAGTTAGGGGCAATCAGGCAGGCAGAGGCGAGGGCAGTTAGGGGCAATCAGGCAGGCAGAGGCAGTTAGGGACAATCAGGCCGGCAGGGTAGAGCAGTTAGGGGTGAGATCAGGCCAGCAGGGGAGGGCCATTGGGGGCAACCAGGCCGGCAGGGGAGGGCAGTTGGGGGTGAGTTCAGGCCAGCAGGGGAGAGCAGTTGAGGGCAAGATCAGGCCGGCAGGCAGGTGAGTGGTTAGGAGCCAGTGGTCCCAGATTGAGAGAGGGATGTCCGACTGCCGGTTTAGGCCCGATCCCTGTGGATGTCCTAAACCGGCAGTCGGACATCCCCCAAGGGGTCCCCGATTGGAGAGGGTGATGCTGGGCTGAGGGACCCCCCCTCCATGCACAAATTTCATACACTGGGCCACTAGTTGTTATATATTAGAAGACAAAAAACAATTAAACCTAGAACATATACCACTCTTTTTTTATATAAGTTTATCTTATTTTTTCTGCTCAAATCTACTCAGATTATGCTTTCCAATCCAAATAGTAGGTTATTTTATCTCACTTCTTCAGAGATTCCATTGTAAGTGGAATCTCAACTTGCAATAACTAGAGAATTTGATGTCTAAGTTGAAGTAAAATGTCTTGGGAATAACACATCGCTGTGTGAATCTCATACTGACAAACTTCCCTTCGTTTTCTTCTCTAACACAAGGGCCATATCAGAAGAACTCACAGGTGTTTCTTTCAGCTGAGCAGCGTTAACCTGACGTCACTATGACGTCACTTGGCACTGCCACAAACCATCCTGTTAGGCATATTAGAAATCAGGTGCTCAAATGCACTTTGTGTCCTAAATATTGTAAGGTTACTGAACCTATGCATATTTGGCATACATTTAAAAACTGGAAGGCACGATATGTTTAATTATTGCGTTTAAAACGTTTAGCCTGATGGAGAATGTTGTTTCCCTTTACAGAGGCTGTCAAATAAGCAATCAAGCTCTCCCCTGGCGGCCAGTTCAGGTTCACAGTGGCTGTGGTCCCACCCCGCCCTCCCTGCTGACCGCTCTCACTCAGGATGGAATCACTGTGCATGAGGACAGCGGTTTCCTGGAGCTGTGTCACCTCACAAGGCACCTGGGAGGGGAGAGCACCAAGCACGGGACCCCTTGGGCTCTCCAGTACCCACTGCTGCAGTTATTATACTTGATTATTACCCCTCATTGTTAAACACTTACCATGTTATTTATCGAGAGAAGTATGAACTACTCACTCATTCAACAAGTACCTGAAATGATATTAATTTAAATGTTTGATTACACCATGCTTTTAAATTAGATGTTAGGATTAGAGAAACAGAAGATTAAGCAGTCTTACTTCACAGAATAAGACTATCCGAGGAATTGAGGCCAAACTTTATATATTGAAAACTAGCAGAAGAGAGAAAAATGTTATTTTCCTATGTTCTGATGTGTCACAATCTCGTCATAGGTATTTATCTCAATGCTGAGAAATTGTCTTCATTATTAAGACTTACAAAGGAAAAAGTATTCATCACTCAGGTTGCAATTAATAGCTTCTATTTAGAAAGACCTGAATGACTCTCTCTTTAAAAACTAACAGACTTCACTGACATTGCCATATTTCCTCCCATTTTCATATTATCCACATAAATTATGTTATATTTTATATGTAATGAAAAATAGAAATAAATAGTCATAAACAAAAAAACCTATTTGTGTACACATGAATGCCATCTTTTTTGTTTGTTTGTCTTGTTTTTGTTAATCCTCACCGGAGGATATTCTTTCATTGCTTTTTAGGGAGAGAGGAAAAGACAGAGAGAAACATCCATGTGAGAGAAACACATCCATTGGTTGCCTCCTGAGCACTGCTCAGGGCCCAGGCAGGGGAGGAGCCTGCAACTGAAGTACATGCTTCTGAATCTAACCTGGGACCCTTTGGTCTGCAGGACTATGCTCAATCCATGGAGTAAAACTGGCTAGGGTTGAATGCCATCTTTTTTTAATGGTGCAAATACAAACTTTAATTTACTGAAAGGTACAATATTAACAGCCCCCAAACCATAGTTAACTAAAAATACTAAAATGCAAAAATACACTCGATGCTCTCATAAGACTTAGCCCATTTTATGTTACTGCTAATCATTAGGGACTTTGAGAAAAAAGAAAATTTAAAGAACTTTAAATAAACAGGTACTATATTTGGCAATGAAAGTGCAGTGACACATACACTGAAATTAATAATCCTTGGAAATAATATTGTGTTTTGATATTATTCAAAATCCTGAACAAAGAATAAGAGTTTTGAGTCAGCCACCTGATACTAATGGGTGAGACATTAAACCTAATCCTAAATCTAAACGGAAATCCTAACTCTAACCCTAACCCTAACCCTAAACCTAACCCTAACTTTAAATCCTAACCCTAACCCTATCCCTAATACTAACCCTAACCCTAGATTTAAATCCTAGCCCTAACCCTATCCCTAAATCCTAACCCTAACCCTATCCCTAATTCCTAACCCTAACCCTAACCCTAACCCTAATTCCTAACCCTAACCCTAACCCTAACCCTAATCCTATCCCTAAATCCTAACCCTAACCCTAACCCTAACCCTAAACCCTAACCCTAACCCTAACCCTAACCCTTAACCCTAAATCCTAACCCTAATCCTAACCCTAACCCTAACCCTAACCCTAACCCTAACCCTAACCCTATCCCTAAATCCTAACCCTAACCCTAACCCTAACACCTAACCCTAACCCTAACCCTAACCCCATCCCTAAATCCTAACCCTAAACCTAGCCTTAAATCCTAACCCTAACCCTAACCCTAAACCCAAATCCTAACCCTACCCCTAACCCTAATTCCTAACCCTAACCCTAATCCTAAATCATAACCCTAACCCTTAACCCTAAATCCTAACCCTAACCTTAAATCCTAATCCTAACACTAACCCTAAATCCTAACCCTAACCCTAACCCTAACTCCTAACCCTAACCCCTAACCCTAACCCTAACCCTAACCCTAACCCTAACCCTAACCCTAACCCTAACCAAGCCGTGGGCAAACTATGGCTCGTGGGCCGGATCCAGCCCATTTGAAATGAATAAAACTAAAAAAAAAAAAGACTGTACCCTTTTATGTAATGAGGTTTACTTTGAATTTATATTAGTTCACACAAACACTCCATCCATGCTTTTGTTCCGGCCCTCCAGTCCAGTTTAAGAACCCATTGTGGCCCTCGAGTCAAAAAGTTTGCCCACTCCTGCCCTAACCCTTAATCTTATCCCTAACTCCAAGCCCTAACCCTAAATCCTAACCCTAACCCTATGCTATTTCCACTGCACTAAAAATATTTTAAATTTAAAATATTTAACATTTTGGTTAATATTATTTCTTTAAAGGTGCTTTTTCCTCTGCCCCATGATCCAACTCTGGCTTGCCACCCCTTCAAGGATTATGCTTGGTCAAGTCTTTTTCTTCCCTTCCTCTGTCTTCTGCCTCTCCTCACTCACTCTTTAATTCATCATTTCAACACCTTCCTCACTTTTACAAGACCTGGTAATTTTCAAACTGTTAATGAGACCCCTAGCTTCAAGGAGATGCACTGAGAAAAATACCAATTTTTTTGGAAATATCCTAATAAATAAAAACCCAGGGTCTGTAATGACCGACAAAGACTGGACTGAACACCAGAAGTCAGTCCTGCAGTCCATGATGGGGTTGCCATGGAGACCCAGCACTGACTGCCACCTGTGCCGGCGCAGTGACCCAGCACTGACTGCCAAGGGGGGCTGCAGATTAGACCCAAAGAGAGGCCCAAAGAGAGAGGCAGGGTCTGATCCGCTGCCTCCGTGGCAGCTGTTGATCAGTCGTTGCCTCTCTCTTTCTCTCCGGGCTTCGCCAGCAGCTGCACCTCTGTTGCTCTCCAGGCCTCCGCAGGGGCTGCTGATCAGCCCCGCCTCTCTGATCAGGTCTGGAGATAGACCCAGAGATGCTGACTGGCATAGAAACCAACCAATCAGAACCAAATCTGGGTGAACTGTGAGGAGACAGTGGCTGCCTAGGAGGCAGAGCTTTTGACACTGACTGGCATAGAAACTGACCAATCAGAACCAAATCTGGGTGAACTGTGAGGAGCCAATGGCTGCCTAGGAGGCGGAGCTTTTGATGCTGACTGGCATAGAAACTGACCAATCAGAACCAAATTGGCTGGCAGGGGAGGGCAGTTAGGGGCAATCAGGCAGGCAGGCAGAGGCAGTTAGGGGTGATCAGGCAGGCAGGCTGGGAGCCGTAAGGATCTAATGGTCCAGCATAACAAGGGCAATTTATCACTCCGATTAGGCCCGATCCCTGTGATCGGGCCTAAACCGGCAGTCAGACATCCCCCAACAGTCCCTGATTGGAAAGGGTGCAGGCTGGGCTGAGGGAACCCCCCTCCATGCACAAATTTTGTGCACCGGGCCACTAGTGTAAATATAATTTAAAATGAAATTGTTATATATTACTAGAAGCCTGGTGCACGAATTCATGCATGGGGGG
The DNA here is from genome assembly GCF_000147115.1 of Myotis lucifugus. NCBI lineage: Eukaryota > Metazoa > Chordata > Mammalia > Chiroptera > Vespertilionidae > Myotis > Myotis lucifugus. The sequence continues at coordinate 1,061,370 of NW_005871201.1, read as the reverse complement.
GATCCCTCAGCCTGGCCAGTGATCGGGGCCTATGGGGGAAGCTGGCTTGGAGGAGGGACCACAGGAGGTTGGCCACTGCCTCCCTGCAATTGGGGCCAATTGGGGGACCGGCCAGCCACGGGGAGGGACCATGGGAGGTTGGTGAGCTGGGGGTAGGAACTGTGGGAGGTTGGCCGGCCGGCCACCCTCCACATTGAGGCTGATTGGGGTGGGGGCCAGCTGGCCATGGGTAGGGACCACAGGAGGTTTGGCCAGTCGCAGGAGGTTGGCTGGCTGCAGGAGGTTGGGCTGTGTGAGCACACTGACCACCAGGGGGCAACTCCTGCATTGAGAGTCTGACCCCTGGTGGTCAGTGCACGTCATAGCAACTAGTCAACTGGCCATTCTGCCATTCTGTCATTCAGTTGCTTAGGCTTTTATATATATAGATAGGTACTGCATACAAATGATAATGTTTTTCACAGCTGAATTTGAGGTTTTTATTATTTCAAAATTTTGTTAACTGACATCTTTCATTTAGACCTATTTTCTCATTCCTCATTTTATTTTATCCTGCAGAGCTAAATTAAACTACAAAGACCTTGTTAAAGATGAAATAGCTGGTGCTCTAAAATTATTTTTCTCATGTACATATAATTAGAAAATATTAAATTTGTTTTGTGTTAAACTTAATTTGAAATAAATTATACATAAATGGGATAATAGTTGTGTTTTAGAAATCAATTAATTATTTACTCATATTAAAATAGAAGACATTTTTATTTAGTTTGGAAAACCCCTTGGCAGCAATACAATATAAAAATGTAGCTGATATTGTGAAGATAACTTTTATAAATACAATTCTAATAATATCCCTCAGCATTTACCAGGAAAATTAAGTTATTATTATAGGAAGAAGGTAATTATATAACACATAGACACAGACAGCAGTGTGGTGATAGCCAGAGGGGAAAGGGACCGGAGGCAGGTGGAGGTGGGCAAAGGGGTGATAAATGGGGATAGAAAGAGACTTTGCTTTGGGTGATGGGCACACGATGCAGTGTGCAGATAATGTTTTGTTGAGTGTACTTGTGAAAACTGTACGGTTTTGTGAACCAATGTCACCCCAATCAATTCAATAAAAATACTGTGTTCTTGTTGCCAGAATTATAACAAATCTTAGTTGCAATGATAAAACTCAACTAGTTGTCTTTAAAATGTGTCTCATATAAATCCCACTATTAAAGTGTTTACTTTTCAATATACTTTCAGTAAAATAATGAAGTCTAAAAGGAATAATTATATGTAAAATTTTAACCAATTATCAATAATCCGATAATTATATTACCGGCTTCACAGAATTGTTATAATAATAAAATGAAATGATGAAACTATTGTTATTGTTCTTGCTAAAAAACAGATTATTTCATGATTCTGGCAGTGGAGATAAAAATTTAAAAAATGAGTGCCATTGATAAATGAGAAAACAAAAGTAAATTTAGAAAACAAATGATTTATATTTTTGGTTTTCACTATGAACATTAGGCTAGAATCTTGTGGAGTAACTGTGAGCTTACATAAAACCTATGGCTGAGTTATACCATCAAGAAGTGAGGGACATGGGATACTCATCAATAATTCCCATCAGTAACTTATTGAGGACTATACCTGGAGGCTCCAGTCAATTCCCTGGCATTCAGGCAAAGACTCCAGGATGCTGGCAGCTGGAAGTCAGGCTGGGCACTGTGGTGTTTGAAGGTACAGGTAAGACATTGATTGCACCTGTCACCCCTTTCATCCTCACTCCCAGATGCACACTTGGGGAATTCATGTTTCTTATTTGCTCAATTTGAGGATCTTCCAGGTTAAAGATCATGATTCCCAGTTGGGAAACCTTCTACTAGGTGATACAGTGAGGGTTCCACTTAACCTAGTACCAAAGGTGTCATTTATGGTCCTTTTGCCAGTTGATCTTTAGTTAAATGGGAATTACTTCACTGGCAGTAGTACCTGATCCTGCTTCTCAGAAGTAGAGGGGTGGTGAGGAGTATGTCTGGAATTCAGGGAAGTCTAGGACAACTTTTGGTGCTTCCACACCTGCTTAGCCATGAATGGACAATGTTGGCCATTACCTCTTGACCAGGTTCTCAGACTCCTCAGTGATTTCCCCATTCAGCAAGCAACCTAGACCAGCAGAAGTGATGCTTGAGGCCCAGAGAATCTAGAATGACTGGCGGAGGAGGCAAGGGAAATGACCTTGGCCTTTGACCCAGCTGGAGGAATGAGGAGTATCCCTTCAGTCCTGGTTTTGTTCTTGTTGTTGTATAGACAGAAATACAGGAATCGACAGTGTAAGTGCTAGACATGTAAGGTGTCAATATGAATAATTGAAATAGGCCACAAAAGGGAAAATTTTAATGTGGTTGTAATAATCAAAATTTTGTTTCATTAGTATAGGAAATGTTATCCAGACACAATTCTTAAATAACACTGTTAGTTAACACATTAGCTGTTATAAGACTAGGATAGAATCAAAAGTTTAAATTGCATATTTAATAAATATAATAACACGTGACCTGCTATCTGAAAAGGTCAAAAAAACTTTCCATTGCCATGGGGTAACTGAAGAGATTGTTCTAAGCTAGAAAAAAAAATAAAAATAATACACTCCACCACTATCTTACTGTTAATATAGTCTTCGTGTGTTACAACATATCTTAACTTCAAATTTACTCTCTGAAATTATTATAGAACTAGAGGCCTGGTGCACAAAAATTTGTGCACTCGGGGGGGAGGGGAGGTCCCTCAGCCCGGCCTGTGCCCTCTCGCAGTCTGGGACCCCTCGGGAGATAACGACCTGCTGGCTTAGGCCTGCTCCCGGGTGGCAGAGGGCAGAGGGCAGGCCCAATCCCTAGGTGCAGCCCCTGGTCAGGCTCAGAGCAGGGCTGATTGGGGAGTTGGGGCGCCGCCCTCTGTCACACTCAAGGCAGGGTCAATGGGAGGTTGCGGTGCCACCCCCTGTCAGGCACAGAGCAGGGCCAATCAGGGGGTTGGGGAGCTCCCCCCTGTCACACACAGAGCAGGGCCCATCAGGAGGTTGGGGAGTTCCCCCATGTCATGCACAGAGCAGGGCCTATAGGGGAGTTGGGGCACCGCCCCCTGTCACACACAGAGCAGGGCGGTCCAGGGGGTTGGGGCACCACCCTCTATCACCCACAGAGCAGGGCCGATCAGGGGGTTGGGGCGCCACCACTGTCACACTCAGGGCAGGGCCGATGGGGAGGTTATGGCTCTACCCCATCACACACAGAGCAGGGCCCGTGGGGGGCGGGGGGGTTGGGGCACCACACCCTGTCACACACAGAGCAGGGCCGATCAGGGGGTTAGGGCGCTGCACCCTGTCACACACAGAGCTGCAGGGCGATCAGGGGGTTGGGGTGCCTTCCCCTGTCACGAACAGAGAAGGGCAGATAGGGAGGTTGTGGCCCCGCCCCCTGTCACACACAGAGCTGCAGGGCGATCAGGGGGTTTGGGCGCTGCCCCCTGTCACGCTGATCCTGGTGCCGGGAGGCCTCGCGACTCCGCTGATCCCGGTGCTGGGAGGCATATTACCCTTTTACTATATAGGATAGAGGCCTGGTGCACGGGTGGGGGCCAGCTGGTTTGCCCTGAAGGGTGTCCTGGATCAGGGTGGGGGTCCCGCTTGGGTGCCTGGCCAGCCTGGGTGAGGGGATGATGGTTGTTTGCATTTGGTCACACCCCCTTCAGGGTGGGGGTCCCCACTGGGGTGCCTGGCCAGTCTGGGTGAGGGGCTGAGGGCTGTTTTCAGGCTGGCGGGTGACTGAAGCTCCCAACCTGTCTTTTTTTTCTTTTTTTTTTAATTCTGGGCCAGCCTTAGCTCTGAGGCTTGGCTCCAGCTCTGAGGCCTCGGCTGCTGAAAGCAGGTATCTGGTTTGTTTGGGTTCTATAATCGAAACACTGTTTCAACTCCAGCTCTGAGATCCCGGCTGGCTGAAAGCAGGTTTCTGGGGTTTTGTTTAGCTTCTATATTTGTAACAATGTTTCAAACTGCAAGCTCAGAGGCCGGCAGCAGCAGGCGGGGAACGTTGGCTTCCTCCATCACTGAAGCAAGCAAGCCTCCTGATAGCTTCAAGCTGCCTGGCTGCTGGCCGCCATCTTGGCTGGCAGTTAATTTGCATATCGCCCTGATTAGCCAATGGGAAGGGTAGCGGAGGTATGGCTAATTACCATGTTTCTCTATTATTAGATAGGATTACTGGTAATCATGCATAATATATATTGACTTCTTCATAATAAATCAGTGTCCAAAAAATATTCATATATGTAGGAGCAAATACAAATGTATCATGTTTATAAGATTTTGTAGTTTTAAAGTCTCCTCTCATGGATTTTTCATACCCGGCTTACTTGCTAATTTCATCCCTCCATGGGGAAACTAATATTCATCTATATGGAATTTGACACAGCCAACTGGCAAAATAACTAAATCAAGAATCACCCCTGGGCCAAACCGGTTTGGCTCAGTGGATAGAGCATCGGCCTGCGGACTCAAGGGTCCCAGGTTCGATTCCGGTCAAGGGCATGTACCTTGGTTGCGGGCACATCCCCAGTAGGAGGTGTGCAGGAGGCAGCTGGTCGATGTTTCTCTCTCATCGATGTTTCTAACTCTCTATCCCTCTCCCTTCCTCTCTGTAAAAAATCAATAAAATATATTTAAAAAAAAAAAAGAATCACCCCTGGGAATACTTTTGATAAGAATTATTTCCTAGAATGATATAATGTTATTCAATTGACCTCATACATTTTGCATGTGATATTGTGATATTAAATTCTAAAACATTGTTAACACACTCTATCACCTTTTGTCTAATATAAAATAAAGGATAACTTAAAAAATTTACTTTGAAGTTTAATGTTCAGTTTATAAATTCACATATTCAAAGATGGTCAACTGAAGGGCAACTGATGAGATTTTGCAAAATTCTACTAGGTTATCTACTCCTGGGTTTATGATATATATTTCCTGAGGTGCATTTTAAAGCTGCCTCGTACTTTTAGAAAACAGGTGTGACATAAATTATAAATATCTTAATATTTAATATATGCAAGATTTTATGATGGAGAGATTTCAATAAATCAGACATCAGCCAGATAGCATATGCTGAGGATTCACCGAGGTTGGCATATCTTATGAAGGACTGCAGAGAGATGGAAGTGATTAATCCTTCAAAAACTAGACATACAAAGATAAAATATACTAATTTGCCCTCGTCAAGCACATGGTCTAGTAAGTAAACAGTACAGTATAAGATAAAAACAATACAGTATAAGAAAAGATTTTTTAAAAAAATAAATCTTTATTGTTGAAAGTATTACATATTTTCCCCCATTGCCCTCTTACACCCCCCTCCCTCCCCAAGCCTTCACCACCCACTGTCTGTATCCTTGGGTTATACATATACACATATGAGTTCATTGGTTGATCTCTCCCCCCACTCCACAATTCCCTACCTTCCCTCTGAGGTTTGGTACATCTATACAATGGAATATTATGCAGCTGTAAGAAAGAAAGAACTCTTTTGTAACAGCATGGATGAACCAAAAGAGCATTATGCTAAGTGAAATAAGCCAGTCAGAGAAAGATAAGTATCACATGATCTCACTCATATGTGGAATCTAATGACCAACATCAACTGATGGACAAAAATAGACCCAGAGACATATATAGGAAAAGCTTTAAAAGGAAAGTGCACAGGAAGCTGTGGGAACCCAGAGTATAGTTATGGCTAATTCTAGCAGGTCAGGGGAAGTGTTTGAGAAGAGATGAAGCTGGTTGTGAGTCTTACAGGACTACAAGTTGGCCAGAAAAAGATACAGGAGAATGATATTCAGTGCTAAGGACTCACAAGGTAAGGAATTGGATTTATGAGAGAAAAAAAGGCATATGTAGGTCTTGAAACATCCTCTGATATGATTGAGGCATGGGTACCTATTAGGGGATTAGTGGAAATGAGTCTGAGCAAGCAGTAGGAGGATTTCTTCGTAAGATTCTTCCATCATCTTAAAAAAATTATGTGATATTTGAATTCTTCTACCTAAAATTATTATTTTGATTTAATATCAAACTAGTTTTCGATGCAAATATTCGACTCAAATGAGAGATCCCCTGAAGATGTGACAAGTTCCTTTGACTGTTTCAAACATATACTTTATATTTCCATATGCCCTTGAGAGCCTGAGAAGCAGAAAAATATGAGAGGTTCAAAATAAATGAGGACTCCTAAGAGTTACTCTAATTAGTGGTGAGTAGCAGAAAATTTACCACCGGACCTTTCTGGCTATGTCTATAGACTGAGAATTCCTTTTACCTAAGTATTATATAAAATGGGATTCTGCTGTTGATTTCTCAGCCATTGCCTCAGTAACTCTAAATGAGTTCCAACCATATACTGACGTCATGGAGAGCTTTTTATATTCTAGGGGGGAAAGTACATATTATGCTAAGAGTAACATTTCTGGAATGACGTTGGTCAAATATAATGCAATTCATTTCTTTCCGTTGTCAAAATACCAAAGTATACTGTTTACAGGGAAAGGATAACAGTGCATTCTGTTCTCAGAATAAAATCAGGATCTGGACAATTTTTTCTTGTTGTTGTGGACCAATAAACAATAGGCTTTTGAGAACATTTATTTTGCTGAAAGGCTAGAGGAATTTAGTCAAATCCATTGTGTCACTGAAAAACTAAAATCTTTGTGAAAATGCATGAGGCCAGGAATTCAGGTATCCAGCCATTTTCTTCAACAAACTAGTATATTTTACTATTGGATATTGTAACTAAAATAATCACCCTTGTGTATTTTCTCAGCAAGCTGAAAGGGTTGACATTATGGTAGCTCTTAAAACAGTAATAAAATAGTCTCAAAGCCTATTTTCAAGTGGAGATGAAAATTCTTGACACAAACTTGTGGAGCTGATTACATATCTAACTCTTGAGATTAAATTTTATATTTAAATATTTTCCTTATAGGAATATATTGGATAATATTAAATTATTAAGCTTTTAAAAATGGCATTAGAGGAAGTTTTTGACATTTTGTATTATCAGAATAAAGGTCAAGGAGGGAAAAAAAGGAGACAAATGTACTACTCTTTGTAATATTTTAAGCAATAAAAAAAATGCATGGCTGCACTGAATTCCAGAAACATCGGTGCCCAAAGGGCCATTTTTTGGAAGCACTGAAATCTGAAAAAGACCCAGCAGACAACCTTTGGGCTGCTCTAATTCTTCTGAGGATGCTTGCAAACACCGATAACTGATTGGCTCCACCATTAAAGTCTGTCCAACCAACAGATGTCAGAACAACAATACTACACCAGAATCCATTTTTTATAACAGCATAAAGGTTAGAGCTCATGTCATGAAACATGAATTGGTATAGTGTAAGACTACAATAAATAGCTGTCTTCTTTGTCATAATGGCACTTATTCAATCTTTTCATTTTCAAATTATTCAATCAAACTTATACCAACAGTCAAACTGACTAGTCCAGAGGCTTAATTTCAATGTATGTAGAGAAGACATTAGTGATTTAACTGGCTCACTTGCATTTTGTAGTAGGTACAGTGGTGAAAAATAGCGTTTAGCATCCTTATTGATTGTTATGGTTCAGGCTGTGATGATCCATGCAGAATAATATGATTCCCAAAAATGTAGGGAATAAGATTTATACTCTTCAGGAAAGAGAAGTATGCTTTTATTTTCTTTACTGTGCACTGAAAAAAAAAATGGGACTAGATAAATGGAGTTCAATTCTCATTTTGTAACTCGTGATTCACATAATGTGATGATTCATATGGTCATTCGTTCAGTCCCAGCACACTACCTTCTGGGTTTGCTGATGGGCTGTCACTATGCTGAGTGCAGTACAAAGTCAAGTTAGTTAAGGAGCTACTCTGTAATTAGAGCTTACTTAAACTTACCAAGCCTCAGTGTTCTAATCTGTAACGTTAGATATTATTTCCTTTTCCTTGGTAATAAGGGTGTTAGCTAACTTTACTATATTAAATGTGGTGAAATAAGATGTATTCACATAAACATGTGAGTGCACACACACATGCACACTCAACATATAACTTCTTTCTCCAAAGTTTTGAATTCTATAAAATAATTTACCTCTGTTTTTAACCAGGTAACATTTTGCACATGCATTGGAAAGAAAGAATCTTTTTTAATGGTATCATAAAATTTAACTTCAAATGCAGAGTAGGTAAGTTCACAAGAGTTGGGTAATCACCTTGATTATTTTTTTGTTTAAAGGTAAGTAAACAGCCCAGCTGGCATGCTCAGTGGATGAGCATCGACCTATGAACCAGGGGGTCATGGTTCAATTCCTATCAGGGCACATGCCCAGTTGTGGGCTTGATCCCCAGTGTGGAGCATGCAGGATGAAGCCAATCAATGATTCTCTCTCATCATTGATGTTCCTATCTCTCTCTCTCTCCCTTCCTTTCTGAAATCAATAAAAATATATATTAAAGGTAAGTAAACATGTTTGATGTATGAAATTAGAATTTTTTCCTGAGAATAATCTGTTACAACATTGGAACTGAGCCCCTTCCTCCTCTGATAAATAGACAATGGTTAATTCACTCTAAATTCACAGTATCCAGATTTATTCGAAGCTGACCTAGTTGTCAGTTGGGACTTTCAAAATGGATTTATGGTTGAAAGTGGATAAGAAACCAGAGAGAAATAAAGTGAGTCATTATGGCCCTTGTGAATAAAATAATTCATACCTATGGGCAAGAGACAAAACTACCAATGTATAGAGAGTGCTGACTCATAGGCAGCTGTTTGAGTCATCCTGTTGGCTAATAATAGTTCATCAAAGCCTCCCAAATGTAACCTGCATAAGACAGAAGAATGGATATATGAGCACTGATGTGGAGAATATTGAGAACCTTGACTTCTGAAATATTACCTAAGCCCGGGTTACAATCAATGCCCAACAAAATAGATCCATTTCCAGGTAGATGTTCTTATCTCCTTTTGTCTTAGAATAGTAATATAAAACTTTACCTAATTTATAATAATAAAAATGTAATATGGTAACTAGACTGGACAGCCGAATGACCTTCCAGACGTCATTCCAGACATCCTTTCGGATGAAGCTGAGGTGGCGGGGGCCAAGACAGAGACAGTTAGGGGTGATCAGGCAGGCAGGCAGAGTGGTTAGAGGCAATCAGGCAAGCAGGTGAGTGGTTAGGGGTGATCAGGCAGGCAGGCAGAGGGGTTGGGGTGAACAGGCAGGCAGGCAAGTGGTTAGGGGTGATCAGGAAGGCAAGCAGAGGTGGTTAGGGGAGATCAGGCAGGCAGGCAGGTGAGTGGTTAGGAATGATCAGACAGGCAGGTGAGTGGTTAGGGGCGATCAGGCAGGCAGGCAGAGGCAGTTAGGGGCGATCAGGCAGGCAGGCGGGCAGAGTGGTCAGGCAGGCAGGCAGGTAGGCGAGCAACTAGGGGTGATCAGGCAGGCAGGCAGAGTGGTTAGGGGTGAACAGGCAGGCAGGTGAGTGGTTAGGGGTGATCAGGCAGGCAGGCAGGTGAGCGGTTAGGAGCCAGCGGTCCCGGATTGTGACAGGGATGTCCGACTGCCCGTGTAGGATCGGGCCTAAACGGGCAGTCGGACATCCCCTGAGGGGTCCCAGATTGCGAGAGGGTGCAGGCCAGGCTGAGGGACCGCCCCCCCCCACCCATGCACAAATTTCATGCACGGGCCTCTAGTTTAATATAAACACTAACAGGAATATGTCTGATATTATATGTAGTCTATAGATTGAATGTTATCCCTATAGTTACCCTGATCTCTCTATAGAATTCCTCAGACATTGCTGCTTCTAAAACCTTTCTTATTTTACCAGTTTCCATGCCTATCATCTTATTTTATATTCTCTACAGATGATATACCATCAATGAGTGTGTTGACCCCACTAGTCATTCTTCAAATATCACAAGAAAGGCATGTATCTCAAATCCATCATTCTAGTCTGATATTCTTTACTGAGCCTAGGATTCAGATTTTCAACTGCTCACGGGCAATTTCCACAATGATGTCCAAGGAGCATTACAAATTGTGTCTAGAAATAAACAATTTGAGTTCACCACGCAAGATCTTTCTCTTGTTGATTTTTAAAAATTCACTTAATAAAAATAAGTATGATACAAATGACCTATATCAGTAACTACACTCCAACATCCATGTATCAATCCTTAAGTATTTAGACTTCCTAATTCCTAATCCTTCCTTGTCTATATATGTTTCCCAATTTTGCTTATGTTATTTGCCTGAAATACAATTTAATTCACATATTACAACTAGACTCTACAATCCTGGAATACTGAGTTATGTCCCTTAAGATATCCTCAACTTTTAGCATTGTGTCAGACACATAGTTAAAAACTGGTAAATGCTATTTTAACAAATTAATCTACCTTCCTTAGAAGTTTTTAGTGTTATGAAAAGGTCAAATCCAGATGCTTCATATTCTGCCTCAAAAGAAGAAACGGAATTTAAAATTAATTCTCTGGGATCTGTTTTCTTGACTTCTCAGTATGAAATGACCCCAAAATGGAACCACCAATTTCATTAGAATATGTAAGGAAGAAATTGAAAGACTTGGTATATAAGGAAGATCTGCCCTCTGCACTAAGAAAATAATTTTTGTATGTCTTTCTAAGAAAAATCAAACCCATTATAAGATTGCTCCATGAGAATAGTTTGTTATTAATAGACATTGAAGACATTGCCTCAGATGAGTCAATGAATAAACATCTTCTAACTTAAATTTTGAATAGACTTCATCGCATATACTCAGTACTCTTCTAAATGCTCTATTTATGAAAGATGTATTTATAGGCAATGTAAGAGAATTCATCTTCTCTTTATGTTAATTAAGGAAGCAAAGTTGAAGTTAAACTAAATCTGATTTGCATGACATATTACTTTCTACATCTTGAAAAAGGCACACAAACAAAATGTGATCTTAAAAAAGGACCAAATTATGACTCTCCGAAATAAAGGAACAGCCTTAGCCAGGTGGCTTAGTTGGTTAGAGCATTGTCCAGATATATCAAGGTTATGGGTCCTATCCCCCGTCAAGGCACATACAAAAAGCAACCAATAAATGTATAAATAAGTGGAACAATAAATCAATGTTTCTCTTTCTCTCTTCCAATAAATAAATCTTAAAAAATCAAAAGAAAGGAACAGATTAAAGTGTGACAGTAGTCAAACCATTAAACACTTTAATGACCAAACTGATTTTGTCCTTTAAAGACAATTCATTAGATAGTGGAAGTGATGTCACATTTGTTTTGGCCAGTGTTTCTATTCACTATTTCATACAAAAACATCTGCTACTGCCAATAGTTAGTTTCAGATATTTCTTACGCATTTGTCTCTTCCCCAACATGCCCTCCACCTCTTCAGGGCTGATTCTTTGCTATTTTGAAAAGATATTATCTCCTCTTATTACCAGGTTAATACTTTCCCAGTATTCATAGGGAGATTTGCTCCAGAGATATCTGATATGATGGATGGGAATAACCAAGATTCAAGGACTAAGGGAAAATCTTATATGAGCCCTGCCTTCTTGGAAGAATATTATAATAGTACTAGAGGCTCGATGCACAAAATTCGTGCAAGGGGGGAGGGTCCCCTCAGCCAAGCCTGCACCCTCTCCAATCCAGGACTCCTAGGGGGATGTCCAACTGCCAGTTTAGGCCCAGGATTAGGACATCCCTCTCACAATCCTGGACTGCTGGCTCCTAATTGCTCACCTTCTTGCCTGCCTGGTCGCCCCTAACTTCCCGCCCCCCTTGCTGGCCTGATCGCCCCTCATTGCCTCTGTATGCTGGCCTGATCGCCCCTAACTGCCCCCCTCCCCCGCCAGCCTGGTTGCCCCTAACTGCCCCCTTACTGGCCTGGTCATCTCTTACTGCCCCCCCTGCCGGCCTGATCACCTTCAACTGCCCCCCTCTGCCGGCCTGGTTGCCCCACACAGCCTGCTGTTCAGTCGTTTGGTCGTCCCTCACTAAGCCCCCTGCCGGCCTGGTCATAGGCAGCCATCTTGTGAGAGCATGAGGGTTAATTTGCATGTTACCTCTTTATTATATAGGATAAGATAATGAAATCAATTTTAAACATATATACCATGTGGTATAATACCTAATATTCTGAGAATGGACCCAAACTTATTAAAAGAAAGCCTTGTGGGGTCAAAATCTCTACAGTCAACCAGTGACCTCATTGGAATTCTCTAAACCTGGGAGATGTACATTGAGGGGATAATGTATTGGAAGGAGAACAAGATTCCTTGATAAATTGTCAGCCTCATGCTTTCAGGAAGCATTCTGCACATTTTGACCATTAACCGAATGGTCAAGCCTTGTGGTTAAGCAAGCAATAACACAACACAACAACTGTAAAAACTTAGGAAGTCATGCAGCACATTTCTTTCCCATTCTTGAAACTCACTAGTGTTTCACTCCTCATCTGTCTCCAGTCTCACATCCTCTCTGCCCTAAGTGAGTGGGATCACCAACCTGGCTGACTAGTGAAAGGAGAAGCCTGGCCCTCATGGCTCAGTCCTCTCATGTTCTCTTCCTCTGGGAGGGAACACTCACTCTGCTCCAGGGTAGGTCAACCTGGTGATTTGAGAGGTCACTATTGAGGAACTCAGTTGCTCACAGATAAAAATAACACCTTTCTCAATAAAAGACTATCTTTATGCTTTATCTGTGTTACTTCTCAGTTGACTTCAGAATTTTGGCAGGTAAGATAAACAATATAATTTGGGGGCTCTACACTTCAACTTTCTTGATACCTTAAAGTTTATTTTTAGTGCTAAAAGCAAAACCTACTGAGCATTAAATGAGCTAATTCATAAAGTGCTTAGTCCATTAGTATAGTACCTAGAACATGGTCATGCTCTGTTTTCTTCTTTACCTCCAGGTCCTACTTTTGTTGCTGCTACTAAGTAAGGCTCCTCTACTACTTCTTCGGCTACTACTACTACAGCCATTACTATTATTACTACAGCTGCTGCTACCATAGAATAAATCAGACATAACTTTTCAAATTGGGCATTATTATTTTACTAGAGGCCCATTGAAGGAAGATTCCTGCAAGAATAGGGTTTCCTTGGGCCTATTCCTGTAAGAATAGGGCTTCCTGAGGCCGGAGCAAAGCAGCAGAGAAGGGAGCGAAACCCGCTGAGGCAGGCTTCGCTCCCTTCTCTGCCGCCTCACTCCTTCCTGTCTCCGCTGCCTCGGCTCCCTCCCTTCTCCGCCACTTTGCTCCCTCCCATCTCTGCTCCCTCCCGTGTCTGCTGCCTCAGCTCCGCACCCGTCTTCGCTGCCTCGGCTCTGTTCCCTTCTCCGCCACTTTGCTCCCATCTGCAGCGCTTGGCTTCCTTCTATGCTGTCTTCAGTATTTGCTCTGTGCCTGTGTATGCAAATTAACCACCATCTTTGTTAGGTTAATTTGCATACTGCTCTGATTGGCTGGTGGGCATAGTGTAGGGATGGTCAATTTGCATGTTTCTCTTTTATTAGTGTAGATTTTACAGTGGGCTGCTAGGTACTACATTCTAGAGAAATGTACTTTCAGTTGCCTTCAACATTGAATGCTGGGCTTCTATCTAGGTGGTATGTGTACTATGTCTGTATTGTAGGCTACCTGTCCAATCCTCTTTCTTGCCTCATGATTGCCCTTACTTTTCAAAAGTCTCTTACATTTCTAGTTGTTTTAAATGTTTCCAAACCCACCAATAAATCAATAAAATGTGTACTGGTGCATTTTAAAATAATTTTAAAAAAAAGATCTTGAATGAAAAGCGTGTCTTGGCAATGGAGCCTGAACTATATACCTTTATGCAACCTTGTATGTGATCATCTCGACCTTCAATTATGTAAAGCCAATAAATGACAAGCACATTGAACAGTTTTGCTGACCTCTCTCAAGGTGATTCTATTTTTTCCCAAAATAAAAAAAAGAAAATTTATTGCCATAAATTTTTAACATAGGTGCAGCATGCTCTCCAGAATCTTGCTAAAATGAAATGAAAAGCTAGGCTGTGGTTATATTATTTGGATAGTCTGTCTTATAAGTAGCCAAGTTAGATGTTTTTCTTGATTTATAAACTATGAGTAAAGGTAACACAGAACATGCAGCATGAATTATTTGTACAATTAAATTTTGCAACTCCCATGGTGAAAAGTGGCACAATTTTGCTATTCAGGGTTCATTAGTGATAAGTTTACTAAAAGGTCATTTAACAAATTTAATATTTGTCCATAAGAGCTCCATTTTCCACTTGTTTGACTGCATTTTATATTGAATTTGCTGGCTGAGTCAATAAGTGGGTTGGTTCAACCTCCCAAAGAAAGCCTCTTACTTCTGTTGGTTCAATGTAGTGCATTCCTCTTTTATCATTTTAGGATTCAGTTTATTAATTAAGGGTTACAAGTCCATTAATTCACTTATTCAACAGATTCTTTGTTAGCACTTCATATGGTCAGAGCCCTGACACAACTGCTAAATGCAAAGATACTTAAAATATGTGTTTTCATAACATAAAATTTATGTCTTTAATTCTAATGAATATGCTGTAAAAATTCTAGTTATTATTGTTTTAATAAAAGTGCTCTTCATTTTAAAAGTACAAACAAAGGGACATGACTATGTATATAGCTGGTGATGTAAACAAGATATAGCATGTGTTATATGACTGGTGCTAAAATAAGTCATAAGAAAAGTTTGGAAGAAAGATGAGTTCTACCAGGGAAAGTTTTTTTGTAGAAGATGGTGCTTATGGGTTAGTAGAGTTTCTATTTCTCATGGTGATACTATGGGGGGTGGGAGGAGGGGGATGTAGTCAAAATCCAAGAATTGGCCTGTGAAAGGCGATGGAGTCATACAGATTATATTACTTCAAGTGCTCTAATTGACATTGCACCACTTGGAACTAATGCAGTGACTGAGTCATTGGTGCCTAAAAACATAATTATTACCTTCTTAATGATCACATATACGGCTATTCAAGTTTGTTTTTATAGACAGTGAGGTGGCTTTATGTTACTAGAGGAAAAAACCACTAAATGTGTTCAAGTTGGTTATTTTTAACATACAGCATCAAGTATGCTATAAAGTTATGCAGACAATTAGAAAACATAAGCTTAAAAATAAATTTAGCTCAGTCATCCATGAATACTCAAACTCAATTTAACACATGACACTATTCATCAAGAATGAACCACTCAGAAAAGTGCTAGTGGACATGGGCCAATTTTGCCAATAAATACATAGGCAATTCATCTCTATTCCCACTCCCTGATATTTTCAGCCAAGAAAAAGTGTTTAAATGGGCTAGGAATCAATCAATCCCTTATCTTCGGCCACCACCTCCCATCTCAAATTTAAAAAATCCTATTTTTAGTATTTGGCAGTTTAAGGCCTTTTGGACAGAATGAAAAGGAAGTATTGAGCCGATTGCGGATTGATTTCCCCACTCTATTTCAAAGTATTGCCTCTGATATTACTCAGTTTCTTGGTTACCTTTCCACAGCATTGAAATAAACTCCTTTAGGAAACTTTAAGATTATGTTCCTTTTAAAAAATATACTTATATATATTTTTATTGATTTCAGAGAGGAAGGGAGAGGGAGAGAGAGATAGAAACATCAATGATGAGAGAGCATCATTGATCAGCTACCTCCTGCATGCCCCCCACAGGGGATCCAGCCCACAACCTGGGAATCAAAGCGTGATCTTCTGGTTCATAGGCCGATGCTCAACCACTGAGCCATGCCGGCCAGGCTCATGATTATGTTCTTGAACTCCTTTTATTCTTTAGAAAAAAGCACTCAAATAATATATGGTAAGTATTTCCGTTCATTGTTACAACATTTTACAAGTGTTTGTTGACAGGAGTGAGAGCAAGAGAGGTCTGAAAACATCCCAGCCCAGAGTCTGCCCAAGATGAGGCCTGAGCTACGAATGCCTCCCCCTTAAACTG
The DNA here is from genome assembly GCF_000147115.1 of Myotis lucifugus. Classification (NCBI taxonomy): domain Eukaryota; kingdom Metazoa; phylum Chordata; class Mammalia; order Chiroptera; family Vespertilionidae; genus Myotis; species Myotis lucifugus. The sequence goes on along the minus strand of NW_005871201.1, from coordinate 1,045,291 downwards.
TGACTCCAAGGAACTCACCCTCAGGCGAAAGGAGGGTAGTACCAAGTCCACCACTTTTCTCAGGTGAAATGCAGAGAGCATTCCTTGGCATTGAGCTGAACAGGACAGAATGAGAGGTTATAAAACAATACCCAGGACCTCAAAATATACTGTTAATATAGCCTTTTTATATACAGTATATCCAACCTTCTAAGCACCCTCTGAGGGCTTATATGCTTTTTACTCTGTAATGAATCATTAGATTTGGAGAAACCTGGGTCCCAGAGAAGTATTGGCCTAAATAAAAGCTGATATGGGCACGGGTATTGATATATTTTTGCTTCCATGGGTATTTATTGGCAATGACGTCTAAACATTTTGCTTTTTATAGAAAATTACTCAGAGTATTTCAGATGATATTAAATGTTAAATCTGCATTTACCAAGCATTATTGCTTCAATCCAGTCAGACATAAAATGCAAAGATAAAGAAAGCAAATTAATAATAGCCAGGATGTAGGAACTGGAATCTTGAATGCTTTCTCTGTCATTATGTTCGTTACCTTAGGGGGAAATGGAGTTAAACAACATAATGGGCTGGATTCCTCTTCTGTCCCCACCTTGAAATGACTGCAGTTTGTCACAGTCCAGGAAAGAACATCACTGCTTTTTTGAGATTGAATTGACCTTATCAGGGTGGAGAACACCAAACTACTACCTCTGCAAAAATATACAGTCTGTTTGGTAACATGTTTTAAAATGTAAAACAAGGAATTATTTTACTTTTTAGTTTCATTGTGGGCTTTGCTTCCTAAAAAGGACCTATTTAATCTGTCAAGAAACTCATGTCATACACTACTGTTGAAAGAAGTTTAGCAGTGCTTATGATTGTATAAGCTGTCACAAGCTTTGTTCCATAAGGTGCATCATTTCTATTGAAGGACCTATTTTCCAAGAGTTAAAGTCTTATAAAACCTTAAAAAGACAATATTAGTATCATCATTATTATCTCTCTTTCTTCAACACCTTTGCAAACTAGTTTTCTATTTTGATTTGGTTCCTTATTTTTTATTCCTTCTCATATATTTAGAGTACTCACAGTTTTAGAGAATCAATATGCATTTAAGGGCTTTGATAAAAATATCATTTTTGTGTGTCTCCTTGTTTCTGAGGTATTTCCTCAAAGCTGTGTTCTCATGGTAGTAGCACCAAAGTGGGTAATTAAGTAAGGAGGTAGTATCATTTAGCCTCCCTGGCTTAATCTTCCAGCCTTTGGCCTTGCATATTTCTAAAGAGGCAATTACACAGTTTATATCAAATTGAGGGAGAAGGAGGAGTGTGCTGGGCCACCCAAATATATTCAAAGGACAACCAAACTTTATATAGCCTGCGAACATTTCCTCCATTATTTTTTTATCTTGTTACAGTTGAAATTTCATCACACAAACTGAGGCTGTCCTCTCTTGATGCCACTAAATCAAATGGGATTTTTGGTTTTCATCAATAGGCAATGTGAGCAATTTCTTAAGCACTACAAAAGGAATCAATCATCTCTCTCAAGGTCCTAGTTGTCAAGTTCTAGTTCAGTATTTATGGTTTCAGTAAACACAAGTCCCATGCAAAGCTCTGATAAGAAAAAAAAAGCAAGGGGAAGATGTCTCTGAATTTTAAAAGTGAAATAAATCAGAGAAATTGTGCCTATAGCATTTTATTTTCTGAAATTCCCAATGTAGATAGGACTATTAAAGGCTAACACACACACCTCAGATGATGATAGATGATAGATAGATGATAGGTAGATAAATAGAATGATAGATAGATAGATAGATAGATAGATAGATAGATAGATAGATAGATGATAGATAGATAGATAGATAGATAGATAGATAGATAGATAGATAGATGATAGATAGATGATAGATAGACAGATAGGCTGATTAATATTCTGTGAATTGACTGGAAAATGAGGATCTCGTCACACACTAGGGAACCCTCTTTTGAATGATCCACCCTCTGATCTGTGAACAACTACACTTGAAATAGAGTTTTTCATGAGAGTTGATTATTCTTATTACTCCGCATTTTCAAATGAATGAGTTTCTATTATCAAGTGGTAAAAATTAATTGCAAAATATATATTTTATATCTTCTACTTGTCCTAAAAAGTGCTCTTGTAACTATTATAACAGTGTTGTGATATATATGTAAATACATCTATTTATGTATTCTACACTTCAGTCAAATTGTTGTTACATTTTTAAAAATGTCCCTACTCAAAAATAAGATGGGGAATAATCCAAAGGTAATAAACTATGATTTATTGAAGACTATTTTCAGACGGTTTATATGCTATTATCATATGTAAATTGCTTCACTCTGAGAAATCACATAAAACAAACTATTTTTCAATCTAGCTATTTATTTTTATTTGTTCAAATGGAGATTTGAAAGTAATATTATTCATATGATCACTATTGAGCATGTATCATTCCCCCCAAAAATGATTGTGCTTTAAAGGTATTGATTTCCTGTGTAAAAGCAATTTACAAATAAGAAAATCCAAGATTTTCTACCACAATACTACTAGTAGTTTTTTAACTTGGAGGATATAAGTGTGCTCTAACAACAAATGCTTTTTTATAAATTTATCTTTAATTTAATTCTGCTGGCAAACTTACCCAATAAGCTCGGTCACATATTGCTAAAGACAATATATAGCATACCCAAACTGAAGTAAGTACTTTTGTCTTAGTATTTTGTATTTTATGTGCTTTAGTCACCAGAATGATGAAATAGTAGAAGTGAAGTTGAATTGACCATGACCATGTGTCTCACAAGTGGGCTGAAACCTGGCCTTTGTTAAGCAAGGATAACTGAGCCAACATTTTATAATATTATTTTACTACACATGGATTTAAGCATGAACATATACACCAAACTGCAAAGAATGTACAGTGCATTCCAACATAAATGTTCATATTCTCTTCACTCAGACACCAGTGAGAACCTTTGAACAAGTTGGCCAAGACAAATGTGTTTTTTGCCCAGTCTCTTACTGCTGTATTGTCCAAGTTTTTCTGATCATCCATAGTCTTCTTACACTGTCTCCTCTGGGATTGATTCATTTACTTTTTGGGGGCCATTATTTGCAGATTGTATTCTTTCTGAGAGTAATATCTTTCTGAATCCATTCTAAACTACCTTCTTCCACTTAGTAAAATTATAATATCTGAAAAATGTCATGCCAAATACTAAGAAGTCGTAATTACAAACAGAACTTTTAAGATATGTTTTTTCACAAATTTGGAAAAATACAGGCATAATGCATGTATATATGATGCATGAGAAGCTGGGGGAGGGAATGAGAAATGAAAAGAATAAGCTAGTTAGAGAAATAGGTCAAAAAGGAAAGTCCAGAGGCAAGGGGGGTGCATTAATCAAGCAGAGATCCTTACTACCCAAGGCAGTGAGAAGACGTCTGTCTGGCTCTTACATGAAGATCATGGGTATGGAGAGGCATGAACTGAGTTAAGAGAGAAATCAGATCTCACTACCTGAAGATGCTGAGGACAATTATTGTGTTTTCAACTGTAAGTTAATTGGACACTATTTATACCCATAGGTTTCATTAATAGAGCTGAGTTACTTTATATTCAAGTGTGAAAAATGACCTTTTCTTTAAAAAACAATGCTGGGAGGAGAGATCAACCAAAGGACTTGTATGCATGCATATAAGCATAACCAGTGGACACAGACACTAGGGGGGTGAGGACATAAGCAGGGGGGTAGGGGGACAGTGGGGGGATAAGAACACATATGTAATACCTTAATCAATCAATAAATAAAATAAATAAATAAATAACAATGCTGGCCTTAAATTTCTAATACAAGATTCTCTTGTGTAGATGATACGTTCTGGGAGCAAATTAACTTGAGATTTTCAAAAGGTACTATTAATGTAAAATATCCTACTCCAGAAAGTTAGATATCTTTGCCACAAAATAAGCAATCAGAAAGGATTAAATTAAATATCTCTTATTTGTGGATTAAGTTCCTAGTATAGAACCCATAAATTGATCTAGTTATAAGAGTTTTTAAATGATGCTTATATTATTTTTACTTTTAATTATTTCAAATGTTTCTTTTGAATTGAGAATAGACTATAGTTAATATTTCACATCAGTGTCTGTGACTATTAGGGTAAACATAAGACAATAGTTCAACAAATAGCTAACTGTAGTCCATACTTATAAGACAGTAGACATTTTTACTCCTTTGGAATAATTATATATATATATATATATATATATATCTCAAAGTGAATAGATACTGAGAATCTTGGAATCTAATTTAATACAATATTTAATACTTAACCAATGCTTCAGTTGTATAATATGCCAAACTAGTGAAAGAAAATACACAAACTTCTAGAATTTGGTACCAAAAACACATTTAACTACAATTTAGAAAGTTAAAGGCAATATTTTTTTTAATATACCACAGAGTTTGCTTCACTGATCTCATGAGAGAAAGCTCAGTGTTTTGTGGTCAGCCTAGTGGGTCCGAAGCAAGACAAAAATGGGTTCTTTGTAGATATCTACTAAACACTTACACAAAGATGTATCTGTGCATTTATTTAATAAATCAATGATAGCAATGAGTGTTCATAGAGTCTGAACCAGCTACTCTGTTGCCAAGCAACTAGTATGCTCAAAACATTATAAGTTTACAGGCATTTATCTCAGCTCTATTATTTATCCAGAAATAAAAATATTCTGAGATGAGTATTTGAATATAATATTTTCAATTATAGGAGAAAGTAAATCATAGTGGAAATGTCAATAATAAACTACTTAAAACTTCAAATGAAAGAAAAGATATTTAAATAGTTAAATACATATGCAATTTGGATTTAGCAATACATCTCTGTGTGTATATATTTCAAAGCTAGTTTGATCTTTCTTCTCTCCTCCCTATATGTTATTTATTTTAACAACCATTTATATGGCACTTTCTATGTGACAGGCACAGTTCAAAGTACTTTGCCAACATTAACTATATGAGTTCTATTCACCTCTTAGTTCAATTATTCTACTATGTCTCTTTTATTCATGATTATAAAAGCTAATAATATGTTTAAGGCATAATCTTCAATTCAACAATAAGTATATCATGGAATGCACTTGATGTAATATTCTTTGCTATACTGTAAGCTATTTATTGTTGGTATCTGTAAAATTTCTGTGTGGAAAATTGACCTTGCTTAGGCAGTCCCCAAGGACTTACTTAAGTAGAATGCCAAGTCTGTGCTTGTACTTCTTCTAGTCCTTCCCTTGACTATAGTTTTTTATTATTGCCTATTAGCCAGACCCCTAATTTGCATGCAACATATCAAATAAATGTATCATATCAGTACTTCCCAATGCTCATCCCACAGAACACACTAGTTGAGGGATTCTCTGATAAACAAATTTAGATATGGCATCATATTAGCAATAAATGTATAAGCTATTCTGTTAGAATATGCAATCTAAATGCCAGGATAAATCTGGCTGTTCCAAACATATTTGACTATAAAACCTCCTCATCATCTTATTTTTTAATAATACCTTTACCAATTCTGAACAATTAGTCCTCTAGAGAGGACATGTTGAGCAACACTGGTCTGCACCAGGTTCAGCAAAAAAGTTTGGCTTGTGTTTACCTTTCCTTATTTTTTCCAAGGCAACAAAGATGGCTTTATTTTTCATTATTCTATCATCAAGACTTCCTACTACATAAGAAGTCATATATTTTACCTGATAAGAAATGCAGTTGCAAAGCTCTGAATAAATCAGAAACTATGCTAAATGCAGCCATTAATGCACGGCAGAGAGGAGTCCAGGAGAGCATGTAAATACGGAAGCATTTCATCGGCTTGGGCTTCGTCCAGGTCCCCATATATCCCAAGTACAACAATAAAAACAAAAAAGGGAAGTTGAGCTCGTGTCTAGACAGTATGCTTTATAGGTGAATCGGAAATCTCAGCTGTCCTACCATGTGATAATTGATCAGACAAATCAGTTGGCCTATTGAATTACCTGTCCTGACAGTCATAATAATATCCTGTCTAATTTAAAATATCAGCTTAGGCACTTTCAGTTTTTTCACTGTGAACTTGTTTAACTTTGAAATACTTTCTATGTGATCAATGTGTTAAAGTTTATTAAAATGTATTTTCTTAACTAATTGTAAATTTTAAGTATACTTTAATAAAAAAAATTATAATGCCTTCTTCAAATTCAACCAATATAATTTTAATTATTTTGGCTTTTTTGGTACCATTTTTATTCTTGACAAAAGGTAGTATTTTCCGGTTTTGTATATAAATGGCCTGGCAATCAATAATAATTTAGCAAAATCAAGCCCAAATAAGAAGTAGATTTGCTCCTAGAGAGGCAATAAGTTCTCTGTAGAGACTACCAGTCTAAGAAGTGTCAAGACGAATTTGTTCCTAATTCCACCTTTATTATTATGTGACTTTTTTTTTTTTTTTTTAAGAGCATGCATGCAAGCCCCACCTCATCGGGGCCCACCCCACCTCATCACACAGGTGTCCTCATCACACAGGTGCCCCACCTCATCACACATGTGCCCTCATCACACAGGTGCCCCACCTCATCGGCGCCCACCCCACCTCATCACACATGTGCCCTCATCATACAGGTGCCCCACCTCATCGGCGCCCACCCCACCTCATCACACATGTGCCCTCATCACACAGGTGCCCCACCTCATCACACATGTGCCCTCATCACACATGTGCCCTCATCACACAGGTGCCCCACCTCATCGGTGCCCACCCCACCTCATCGGCGCCCACCCCACCTCATCGGTGCCCACCCCACCACATAGGTGCCCCACCACAGGGGCACATAGGTGCCCCACCCCCAATCTGAGGGGGGGGGGTCAGTTGGGAGCAGGTGGCTGGCTGGCAGGGGTATCCCACTGCAGGCCAGGCGCACTGGCATATGTGCTGCCGAAGCTAGCACAATGTGTGACTTTTATTAAGTAACTTAATTTCTCTACAACCTCTGGTTTCTCACCAATACAAAGGAAAAAAAATCATATACTTTGAAGTCCTTTCAACATCTCAAATTCTACATTTCCTGCATTTTTTAAAGCTTATATAAAAAAATGTATACACACTGTCACAACTGATAGTTCAATTTTGAAAATGAAATATATTTTAATAAACACTGCCTTTATAATTATTCAAAGTGTGTATATACATTTTTGGGGATACTGATATTATAATAGAGCAAAAGGTTATAGATTTAACTTGAGATATTGGTCAAATACAAGTATTTTACTATTTTTGTTATTTAACTAGGAAGTCATGTTTAAAGCTCAAATATACCTTTCCAACATGTGTTCTCCCTCCCTCTCTCTGTCTCTCATCCTCCCTCCCTCCCTCCCTCCCTCCCTCCCTTCCTCCTTAACAAAACGATATTTTATTAAAGACATTACTCTGGAACTTAATTTTTCCTACCAGTTAAGTATGTATCATAAATAATCCTTTTGTTTAGTACATAAATATCTACCATATTCTTTGTGATCCTGATATATGACTGATAGTATTGTGCTGCTTTTTTTTTTAAAGATACATTTTTATTTATTTCAGAGAGGAATGGAGAGGCGGAGAGAGATAGAAACATCAATAATGAGAGAGAATCATTTATCAGCTGCCTGCTGCACACCCCACACTGGGGATCTGCCTTCTGCATGCCCTGCACTGGGGTTTGAGCCCACTACCCAGGCATGTGCCCTGCCCGGGAATCGAATCTTAATTGAACAGTGACCTCTTGCTTCATAGGTCGACGCTCAACCACAGAGTCACACTGACTGGATAGTAGTATTGTCCTTTGGATGAGCATCTAGCCTCAGATTTTTTCCAGTGTGTTGCGGTTACAAGCCAAGCAGTAATTCTTGTGTATTAATATCAGTACAGCACTGGTATTTCCACATTAATAAAAATGATCTTCAAACAATGTACTGATGAGACAGGGTATATTCGTGGTTTACATTTTAATAGATATTGTTTAATATTTCCAAAATAATAATAGGAATTTAAACCACCATTCCCATGTCCAGGCATTGGCCAGAGTTGGAGTCTTATGCACTGTTTTGAAGGTATGGGGCTGGTGGGAAGTGAGCTTACAGTAGTGACACGTCCATTTGTCATTTTGAAAGATGACCAGGAATATTGAGGAGATGAACTAAAATTAAGACAGATTGAATCCAAAAAGAAGCACGAAGAAGTGTTGAAGAGTCAGAGTATGACAAAAATAAAGGCCTGAATTAGGACACTACAGAATATTGGTAGAGACGTCGTGGGGATCACTCACGAGACGGATGTGCACTAACGTTGATGGTTAGGTCATAGAAAGTGACCAGTGAATGAATATGAATTCAATGGGTTCAGCTCTCATTTTTTCATTCATTCCCCAACAAATATTTATTGAGCACCCACAATATGTCGGTCACTAGTCTAGGCTCCAGTGAAACAACCCTGAACAAAGGCCCTGTCCTTATTAAGCTTAAGCTCTACTGAGGGGAAAGAGATTAAAAAACAAATGAGGTAATAAGTGCACTAAAGAAAAATAAAATAAGTAAGAGAAAAAGAGAGTAATAAGCTTGGAGCTGGGGCATTTCAAATAAGGTGATCAGGCAAAGCTTCCACAGGTAGTAAGAGTAGAGCATTGGTGTAAAGAAAGAAAAAATTGAAAGCAATATATATAAAACCAGTACATCCTCAGGAAACAGAACAATAGTGGCAGAAAAACCTTACTGAAGTTACAGTTCTAAGAATCTGAACATATAAAGAGAAGATGATTAACGGGAAACCATTTGGCACAATCCACAATGGAAACATTTGGGAAATTAAAAAATAACACGCTCTCAGACCCTGTTACTTAAAGATGCATTCTATTAAATGTGTTAGGATTTTGTCATAAGAAATGATCTTCAGGCAAATTAATAAATGACCCCATTAGGACAGAGTTTATGAATCTGTCTACAAAAGCAAATGCTTTTAAACATTACAGCCAGCTCATTAAAATAACGACGCTAATTCAGAGTGTATTACAGGGTCCTCTGTGCTCGGCAGCGATTCTGAGCCCTGCCCTTGTGGGGACGTCCTTCCCTTCCTCCTAGGTTATTTGGGCAGAGCTGCTTCTGTCTGAATGCATGTTGTGTAACTGATTTCATAATGCTATGCCATGCTCTCTGTGGTCCTTGTTGTACAGGTAATCAGGGTTGTATTTCGAGGGTAGAAAGCAACAGATAGCCATTCATTTGCACACTATGAAATCTAAGCCTCCCAAGGGTTGATTAGCCAGAAATTGTTTACTCTTGCTTGGCCTACAAACTAAGAGTTAACAAGACCTTTTGAGGATGAACATAATTAAGCTAGTAAAGAAGCATATGTACTTTAACTGTAACACCTATTTCTTACCATCTCGGAAAATTTTAGATGAGGCATTTCAGTTTTTGTTTTAGCAAACACTTGCCATTATTTTTGACCCAATGGAAGGATTTTCTTTATCTCTTCAAAGTGCATATATAACTGATATATTTATTCATTCTACTGTTTAAACTTTATTTGGGGAGTTGCAAAAATATTTTGTAATATTTTTATTATAAGCATCTTCTGAAGAATACTAATTGGTTATGTGTCGCACAAAGAAATTAACTATAGAGAAAAGAGAAGGGGGCCTTTAAGATATTCAATAATAACTAAGGAATTTGGTCAGAAATTGAAATTTATAACTAAATCTAAATCAATTTCTAACTAAATTGTTATAAGCCACAAATGCATAAAAATGCATTTACCACCATGTAAGATAACATTTGAATACTGCATTTATTTCTATTTCAGTGAACACCCATACATTGGGCACTCTATAAAATATTTTATAAGATTTTATTTTGTTCCAAACACTATTTGTAGTTTACTTTTGAACTTGATTTTTTTCTTTGTTATATCCTTTTGGTAATATTTTTGTACTGGCATAGAGGTCATTATTTACACAACTTCAACTTTCTCCCTCCTTAGCATTTTCAAACACCTCTCATCCCCCACCTTCAAAGGGTTTCAAGCAATAACAGCATCTATGATTTGTGCTAAAGACGTCTAATAGTGTAAAGACTTAAATAGTGACATGCAAATCACGCTCAGTGTAAATCCATTATAGAAACAACACTATAGTTTCCTTTATCTTGAAGGAATCTGTTACAGAAAACACCCTCCTCCAAAACTAGCATAAACAAATCCAGTCAAAGTTCATTTTGAAAGATCCAAAACATTCTGACCCCAATATTCCCTCCCATGAATATTTATAAAGACAAATTTCCGAGTGTGACACGCTCTCCTTCTTAATGGGCTGAGTGGGGAGCATCATCCATGTTAGCTTTTCATAATGTTCTTTGTCTCAAGTCAGAAAGCCTTGTTTTCCAAATGATGCAGAAAGACATGATAAACTAAATAGCTATTTTATGTTGAAATGTGTGGATGTCCAAGTAATTAAAACTCTTGCACTTTGAGAGAAGGGTGAAAGACAATCTAGAATTTTAAAGAGGAAACAACAAAGACATCACATCCTGAAGTAGATATTAAAATGATCAGAAATATGTTGGCCTGCTTGTGAGAGAGAGAAAATAGTCAATCAGTAATTTTTGAATTCTATTTCTGTGGTGGCCTGTGATTCATAGCTTTACAATAATTTTATAACAGCTGCCTATCACTTATGCTGACTGCAGATCAGTAGAGATGAGAGAAGATAGTTTACTAACTTTAGGGGCACATAGAATTTTACAACTGGTGAAAGAAGTTTAGATCACATCTCGTCCAATACTTATTTTATAGTGAGTAACTTATTAGGTTGTCACTATAGTTCTGAAACAGACTCACTTTTGTACCTTATGTACTAATTTCTCTAAATCACAGAATTAGAATTTAATGATCTTTAAAAATACTACTTATGTCTAATTTACCCTAAATTTATTTGTGTGATACCAATGTGTATCTATCATTGTTTAATCAACAATACATATTCATAGATAAAGGTTATTTGGAGATAACTTAGTGATACAATACCTAATAATTAAGATTGTAACTAAAATTATATGCTACTTAGAATCAAAACCTATAAAAGTTTATTCTTATGAGGGTTTAAGTTGCACCACCAGTTGCTCCTCCCAAAGAGGGTGACAATTGACATCACTAGGTCTGTGTGCCTGTCTTTCATCCAGTAAGAATTGAGGTGGATAGATGCTGAGGAACAAGTACAGTGGTGGCATCACACAGACATAGGTTGGATTGTGATTATGTCCCATATTAGATCTGTGTTCTTGAGTAAGTACCAAATCTGACAACTCTCAAGTAATCATTTATAAAATACATAGCATCTACCCTACCAGGATTTTTATAAGAATAATTAATGATAATAGATACAAAAAGCTCAGGAGTTCGTTAGTCATCACTTCATAACAGACTGGTCACACTCAAATCCTCCTGGACAAAATAGTCTTATCATAAAGATACAAATATTAATTAATGCAAAATTGAGAGTCTTGCAAAATAAACTCTTTCATTTATGGTAAATTGATTTTCCACAAGAATGCCAAGAAAATTCTACCACAGTGCTGCTGGGACAACTGGATATCCACTTACAATAGAATGAAGTTGGATATCTACCTCACGCCATATGCATAACATAACAAAATGGATTGTGGGCTAAAACTATCAAAGTGTTAGAAGAAAACGTAGGCAAAAATCTTCATGATCTTCAATTAGGCAATGGATTGTTAAATATGACACTAAACACACAAGGACAAAAATATAGGTAAGATATTTTGCATTAAATAAAAAAAAACCTGTCCATCAAAGAACACCATCAATAAAATGAAATAAACAAGCCAAAAAATGGGAGACAATATCTGCAATTAATATATCTGAGAAAGATCTAATGTCCAGAATACATAAAGGATTCTCACAACTCAATAACATAAGTTTTCAGTAAGAGAGCAGATGTTGGGGATCTGAGTTGGCCACAGAAAGAATCACAAAGCAATGGTGGTTGGATTACGTCTCAAAAAATGAGGAAAGATTTCAAACAAGGTAACTATGCATCACACATTTGATCAATCAATTGTTCATATGGAAAATAATGCAATAATTAATAAAGAATAGTACAACAATAAACTGTTTTGCATACACACAACTGTAAACTTACTTTTGCTCCACTGTATGTGCGTGTGTGTGTGTGTGTGTATTTTTTTGCATGTTTATTTCTGATTATTTCTTGAGGACATTAGAAGTGATCCTCTATGTTATTATATCCCTCATAGTGGTTGTCCTATCATAGTGCTTATCAGGTTCAGTGACTGATTAGACAAGAAATATAAAGAAATAATTTGCATGCGCCAAACATTTTTCCTGTACACTAAGGCTCTTAGAAGTAACACATTTTTATCCAAATGATAGAATTACAAAATGTGTTACTTGTACATTATATTTTCTAGCTTTATCGATTCCTTTTAACAATGGCAACCCATTTTTAACAAAAGCAGGACACATGGTGTGACATGTAGAAGAGAAAGGCTATTTTAAATTGGAAGTAACTGGACATGAGCCAACTGTTCCATGTATAATAAATCAACGTTAAGGAAGCTTTGGTGGCCCAGAGACCTGGCTTCTGAACTCATTCTCACCCTTAAGAACTATTTTATCTTTGAGCAAGTTACTTAATCTTCCAGTATGTCATGTTCCTCATCTATAAGGAAATAACTGACGTAACATCACAGGACAGTTGTAAAAAATAAAAAGAGAAAATCCTGCTAAAGTCAGGGACTTTGCATTGGTCTGAGTACAAAGCCAGTGGGAAGTCAGTTTCCGCCCTCATCATCACTGAGCAGTTGTGGAAGAGAATCACCTACGTTAAAGGTAGGTCTTTACCGTAAGCCCCTTTTAGACATGAATATCAGAAAATGATCATTTAAACTTGCCATTGGTGGAGTACATTGGTCATCTCTGGAAGTGTCTTATTGAAGGATTCATGCCTTTTACTAAAAAGTAGAATGCCAGACAGCTGTCCCCAGTGTGGGGTGCAGAAGCTTCTCTTGCAGTACATTCTGTCCAGTCCTGAAAATGCAAGTTGACATGCCCTTTCCCCACTCAATATTTGGCCTTTTGACAGGCAAACCTATTAACCATATATAAAGAAGGATATTACCCCCTAAAGATTACGAATAAGAAAGTGGAAATGAGAACCAGGAGACAGCTTGAGAAGAAGGGGCAGAAGAGTTTAGAAGAGGCTCTAGTGCCCCCTAGTGTTCAGTCTCCTCTAGATTATATTTGTCATAGGTGTTTTACCAAGGGGTTTTAAAGTTTGAAGCGCCGAGGCTTTGCTCAAAGGTTCCCCTCCTATCATACTACTTCAAAATACACATACACACAATTTTCTAAGACAGAGAAGCATTAGGCTCTACAAATGCACACTATGGTTATTTCCCAAAGAGAAGTCAAAGCACACATGAGAGAGACATATATTTAGCAGAGGAAATACATTCTGTATTTAAATTATGTTCATTAATTGAAGCAATCAGATAATCAGAATATGCACATTTGAGTTTAGTATTTAAGCCTCGGGAACGCTAGCTGAAGCAGTATAATGATGGATGCTAGTTAAACTCCTTACCTAGGCTATTTTTTAATGGAAATGCTGACATCCTTAATACAGAGATCTGAACACTTCTATTCTAATAGTATATGCAGCCTGCAGACAAGTCTCACTAAAATATGCTGACTTAACTTCTCAGGTTTGGGGCTTTTATTTCACAAGGGCAGGATATTAAATGCATGACCTTCAAGTGTTCTAAATGATTGTAGGTAATCACTGAATTAAATAACTAATTTTATTTTCTAGTTACTAATAGCATTGAAGGACTCTCAAAGTTATAGAAATTTAAAATTACTTTTATAATTTAGTCAAAATACATTTGGAATATTTGCTGATTGAACTTCATCTTCAAATCCTGTTATTAAAGTGGCAGATAAGAATTTAAACTATTTCAGAACAGGTATAACTAGCTAAATAAACCGAAAGAAGTCATCATGAAGAAATATTTCATTGACTCAATTTCAGTCTGACTAATGTTCCTGTCAATGTGACTATTTTAGAAAAGATTTTTCTTCTTTGAAAAGAAAACTTTATTGGATGTAAAGCTGGTTTTAATAAACCTTGAGTTTATTTAAGATATTTTTATCTTTATTTTATACAGCCCCTCCAAAATCCTGGGAAGAATTCTTGTACTGATTTTAAAGTCTGTTCTTGTATCTTAGTGTTGCTCTGATAAGAATAATTCTCAAGGGTTGTTTTTTTTTTTTCATTTTAAATTATACCTCTACAATTTGAGGAGGGGGTAGGGAGCTGTCACCAGAGTGTTGATAGCCAGAATTATTCATTAAACACTTTAACCACAGTGTATTTCTTCCCCGTAACTTCCCAGCACAGTTACTCCTTGTACACTGTACTCACTCTGCTTCCCCAAACCATTCTCACAGGAAATCTAATGTCTTTTCAGCCTGGTCCTTCTATGCCCCTTAATGCAAGTGCAGAGAGATAAGGTCATGATATATTTGATGAGCATCTCCTGGGTGGTGAGTTCCATTAGTAAAGAGTGACAGTTGGTTTCCAAGAACAGATACGGAAGTAATTGGTATACCCGAAAACACCCTTGGTAAGAATGTCGACATACATGCCAGAAAGTTTTATCAAAAATAGGTGCTTAGATTCTTGAAAGTAAAAGTCCAGTTACATTTTCAACTGGTGGCTTATATATTCAATGTTTTTGCTTAAAGAATCAAACAGGTACCATAAAGTTTCGCTATGCATGTCACTCACATGATTGTATATGATAACCTCTGAAATAAGATATAAAATAGTTTCACATCAATGGGACCTACTTGGACTTATGTTTAAGGGTGTTTTACATAAAAAACCTTAAATATGGATGAGACTTTCTAGTAGATACAAGTCATAGCAAATAATATGGAAAGAAGAGCACATGGCAGGCACAGTGCATTTGGTCTAAACACAATGCGAGAATTAGAGGTGCCCATAGAATAGGAGGGAGTCTGGATTTTGAATCCTGGTACAAAATCCCAGGTTTTTGTTCTCTTTTGCTTTTCCTCCGATGCCTTTCCTAGAGAGCACAGTGGGCCAAATCAATTAAATGAGAATCTGAATTGCTAAAGCAACACACAAATCCTATCACACAAATGGGGCATGAGGTACCTAATCGGGCCTATGAAGTGAACTCATCACACAATGACCTAAGCACCACGTGCTTACAAAGTCCACAGCAGTAAGAAAATTCAACATTTTTAAAATAATCACACACACCCAAAAAAGGATAGCTCTGATTTAAGAATTGGAGACTCTGTCACCATTATCCACAAGTATTAATAAATACATGTGAATATCTTTGGGGTTCACTGTAAAACAATGAACAGGTAGTTTCTGCCCTTTATAGAGTTATAGCCCAAGCCGGACACCATCCAATCTGTGAATAGAAAATACACAGGGAACCTCCTGCTCAGATGCGGGCGGCTCCCACCCAGCAGGTGGCTCAAGGGCTTGGGATAAGGCCCAGGACTGGAGGAGGGCTCAGTTCCCAGTGAGCTAGAATCTTGGGTTGGACTTGTCACATTTTGATCACCTTACATATTTCCCAGTCTGGGTCCTTCCACTCTGATTGTCCCACTTTTCTGGACCCCTGGTTGCCTATTCCGATAGCTCGCTTACCTCGCCTCAGTAATGGTTCTTGCCACCTCAGTCCTGGTTAATGAACTCACTGACCTTCCTTTCCAGGCCGTGCTCCTGGTGTGCCTCCTCTGAATTGGCATTGACAGGGCAGATCTAAATATCTCACACCAAAGGGTGTATGTGTTACTTAATAATTATATCGTGTAGAGGTCACAACCAAAATGACAGAAATCTATAGTGTCAGGGTCAAGATTCAGAAGGGCAGCCATGAGGGTTCCAGGTCTTGCACTGAAAAATAGTGAAATATCAAGAGGCACAACATTCTTGACTATGGTGAACTGTGTGGCCATGCAGAGTCCTGTTCTTCTGTGTTCTGGGTGAAAATATAAATGACTAGAGGCCCAGTGCACGAATTTGTGCACAGGTGGGGTCCGGCCAGCCTGCCTGGATTGGGGTGAGGGGGGCTTATTGGGGGTGGGGCCAGCAGGGGGGAGGAGCCATGGATGATTGGTGGGCCGTCCCCACCCCCTGGTCAAACTCTGGTCGAACTCCCAGTTGCAGGGACAATTTGCATATTACCCTTTTATTATATAGGATGAGTTTTACTTCAGGCTTTGCACAATGCTGGGAAGAGAGCAAGCCCTCAATAAATAAATAATGAACAATGGAGGGAAAAGCGAGGGAAGGAGGGAAAGAAATGAAAAAAGTAGGAAGGAAGGAAGGGATTGTTGTGAGCGCCCTAAGTCAAACTGGAAAACCAGCAAGTAACATAAGCAGGGGTCATAGGCCACATACAAGTTTGATAAGCAGGGGTCATAGGTCACATACAACCCTTATCCACAAAATGCCTTCCAAGGGATATGAAGCAATGCAAGTGAGGGTTAGAACAGATACTATTGAATCACTAAAATTTATTAACAACCATGCAAAATAAAATAAAATGCCAGTGATAGAATCTGCACCAGTAAGGTCTGGAAAACTCCACTTTGTCCTCAGACAAGCACCTTGCCTCAGATGTGCATGCTGAGACAGACACAGAAATATTCTCTAGTAGGCACCATTTTCCCTGAGTCAGGCCACAGTCCTCCGTGAGCCCCAGGATTGCCTGCCTTGTAAGCCTTATTTCTGCAGGGAAGGCGTCTACAGAATCTTGCAGGGCAACCACAGGTCATAAACACCACTCATTTTTATCAAAGAAAATAAAATGTTTTCTAATATATCTAATGCTAATTAGCCAACCCCTTGGTGTAAACTTTGATACTTCTATTTGAATATCTTCAAAGTGTCGACTCTTGATTAGGACATTTCAAATACTAAATCACTGCCCTTAAAGAATAGTCTGGGACTCTATCGCACATTCTAAACATGCACTTCTGCCACAGTGTTTATAGTAGAATATTTCAAAGTAAATTATCATATTGAAAGTAAAAGAAGAAGGAGAGAGTGAAGGATGGAAGGAAAGGATGGACAGAGAGAAGGAGAAGGAGGAAAACCAACCACTCAGCTCTCCTCTGGTGTAGTTACTCTTCCAGCCATGGTTCATTATTTGTCCCAAATACATTTTTGCCATGACTTTGGATTGGGATTTCCTCTGCTGGGATTTCTCCTCTTTCCTCCAACTCCCCAAAATAATATATTAATTTAAGCACATGGTAAAATTTTCATTGACATTAAAAAACCAGGTGCTTTCAAATTTTAGGTAAAATCAATTCCTCCCTGTACTCCTTTCTCACTCACAAAAAAACTATGCTAATCCATTTCTCAGAAGGCATCTCTCTCTCTCTCCCCCTCTCTCTCTCTATCTCTCTCTCTCTCTGTTTTCTTTTGGTTATTTTGTTTTTTGTTGTCATTAATCCTCACTCAAGGACATTTTTCCATTGATTTTTAGGGAGAGTGGAAGAGAGAGGGAAAGACAGAGAGAAACATCAATGTGAAAGTAACACATTGCATGAGCCCCTACCAGGGCCCAGGCCAGGGAGGACCCTGCAACGAGGTACATGCCCTTGACCAGAACTGAACTCAGGACCCTTCGTTCTGTAGACTGATGCTCTGTCTACTGAGCCAAACCAGCAAGGGCTGTGTGTATATTTTCCATTAGGCATACCTGTATCTATATTCCCTGGTATCTTCTGAGCTCCTTAGCTCTTTGTAATTCTTGGACCCTTGTAAAGCATCTATAATGTAATTTTTTCAGGAAATGTTTGATTAATTGCATTTTACATTAAAGATGTCCTCTATACTATGACCCACTACAATATCAATTTCAAGTATTACTTTCCCATTTAAGTATGAAATAAACTACTACAGAGGAAGGAAATGGCAGGCAAGTAGAAGGAGAAATGATACAAATGAACGAAGCCAAGTCAGAGCAGCATTTCAAAGTGGGTAAGAGAAAATAAAGCCAGCAGTTCAAAATGTCAATTAGGAGAACAAATCACCTTTTGAAATCCAAGTTGAAAAACCTTCTCCAAAATGTCTCTTTTATTAAGTGTCAAATTTATTTCTTGGAACATTTTCCAAACTTTAAAGTTTAAGCATAACAATTTAATTCATGTTTTGCACTAAAGTATTCATTTTTTATCCTCAAATCTTAGATATTTTCATCATTAAGTTACTTTCAAGTTCAAGGTTCAAACTGATCTGGATTTAAGAAAAAAATGATACAATGAGAGTTCCAGGTAATTGGCAACCAGTGTGAAGAATATTTTTTTCTTAACTTTACACGTGATAGAACATTTAATAGGGGCAAGGTTATGTTTTAGAATCTGTTTAACATTTCCTGACGCTTAATCACAGAATACTGTTATGATCCTCTGAATTTAAGGTGAACCAAAAAATAGACTTTTCCCCGAAGGAAAATTGACGGGTGTCTCTGCAGATGGGATGTCAAAGTACCATTCAACTAACCTGGATGTAAATTTGGGGAGTTTGAAATTTGCAAGTTATAAACAATCAGAAAAGATCTATACAATACCCTTTCCCTGTCACTCAGCCCCCTCTGGGGGGACTTTTTAAAATCAGAGATGATCAACCTTCACCTCCATAGCATCTCACTTGATTTGCCTGTGGGGAGGCCCAGGTACCAGTACTTTTATAAAGCACCTGTTTTCCTAATGCGTTGCCATTATGCCTAGGATGCTGGAATGGATTGGTAGCAATGCCTTCAGTTGTATTGCTCTGTAAAGAAAGCCATTTGCCCAACTCCTCCATCCTTTGTTAAATTTAAAACAATGCAAATAACCAGGCTGGTGTGGCTCAGTGGTTGGGCGTAGACCTATGAACCAGGAGGTCATGGTTAGATTCTTGGTCAGTGCACATGCCCAGGTTTCAGGTTCAATCCACAGTGGGGGGTGTGCAGGAGGCAGCCAATCAATGACTCTCTCTCATCATTGAGATACCCTCTCCCTTCCTCTCTAAAATCAATAAAAATATATTTAAAAAATAAATAAAACAGTGCAAGTAGCTTAAGCAGTTTGATATTAAATATGACTTATTGAAATAGCAACCTCATATTTAAATTTAAAATAGGATACAAATTCCATCTCAGCATTAGCCATTGAGAAATTCTTTCTGATGCATAGTGAATTTTACTACCAATTAACTCCACACTGGTCATCAATTAGAAAGGCTTAGTTACAGTTTAAAACAGATTTTTTTCTCATTTATGTTAGAATAATTAATCTCAAAGAAGGTTGGCAGACTCAATTTATATTATATTCATTCAGGACAATGTGTGACTGCAAGTCTTTGTTGAAAGTCATTCCTGCTACACATTAATCAACAAATTAGTGAAATTAGTTGCAAGCACAAACAATTGCAAGCATGCATCATTGCTATACTTGACCAATGCTAGATTTGAATGATCAATAGCTCTTTTTCAAGATATTTTGATTATATAAATGTACACTGTTGGACCACATTTAAATAAATTGATTTCTTTATAATGAACTTCTCTACTTAGCTGATAAAATTTAGAGTTCCAATTTTTGTAACTATAATACTAAAAGTTCATTAAAATAACATATTATTTCTCTTAAGTTTAAAAAAATTAAATGATTGAAAAATGACTATAACTTGAAGATTCACAGGATTGATGAACAATACCTAAGTTCCTGATGCACTGGTTTAAAATAAGTCAAAATTAAAAATGAAATATATTAGAAATGAAAAGATAATCATAGTATTGGCCCAATATTTCTAAGGTTTTGATGTTAGTACTCAGTCATAAAATTCATCATCTCCATAAACACTGAAAGGTGTTAAAAGAATTGAAGCATTTAACAAGCGTAGGCATTTTTCATGAATAGCTTACAAGATTGATTTGAATATGACTTTTAAGTAGGCTGCTTTCCCACCTCAGCACCTGCCATTATTTTTCATTTCTCAATACCTCAGGAAGTGGGTTTCAGGTTGGAAACTGAGATAATTTATGATATGAACTCACTCTGCTTTTTCATTCCTGTAATGGCATTTATTATAGAAATACTTTATCCAACTTGAAGATCTCTATTAACTAAAAACAGACTGCTCTGAAAATGCTGTTGGCAGTATATATTTCATTCTCTATCCCCTTCAGTTACAGGATCTTTCCTCCTCTAGTTGCCAAGTGTCCTTATTCTGCTCACTCCCTGCTCAGAGCTTCCAGGATTCAACTTTATGAATGTGTGTCCCCCTAGCCCACATTATGCTCTATTGAGAATGTACCCACCCAACTCCATCAAGAGTTCCCCGACTTCTTAATCCAAAGGAATGGGAAAAAATACTCCAACCCAGTGATAATGACGCTAATAAGTATGTTAACATATGCATTTTCCCTTCTGGAGGTCAGTGATAGTGCTATAAAAAATAGTTTTTTTAATATTGCAATTTCTAATTTGTATTAACCAAACCTTTCAATGGTTATCCCACTTCACACACACAAAAATGCATCCTTGCTTAAGCTGCCTACACACAGGACAACCAGCGACAGACATTCTAGTTTCCCATTACAAGGAGTCTGACTGTTCATAAACCAAACCTTGCCTTTGCCCCACCTCTGCCATAATTTTCCTCTTCCCTCACTCTCTATCCATCCTTTAACATTTAGCTCAAGTCTTTCTTAGCTTATCCACGATTCCTAAGACCAGTCTAGAACACAGTAGTTTTGCCTTCCCAGAAAGACAAACAATGCCGACTGGATGAGTTTTGGGTGTTTGGCATAGAGAGCTTCTCAATCATAATTTTAGGACACACATTGTAGGGGTTTTGTTTCTGTATTGCTTGATAGATGTCTTCAGTTCCAATGAACTTAAAGAAGAAAGAGTAAATAAAAAATAAAAAACCCCACCACACCATGTTTTCTTTCATTTATTTAAAAAACATTCCATAGAAACACAACGATCTCATCAAAAGAGGGTCACATCACCTAAACAGAAGCTGCTATTACATGAAATTTGTGTCTAAGGAAGTGTATTTTTCTCCACCCAAATATCGGAAATTTGTTTAACAGGTAGAGTGAAAGCATAGGTTATGTGGCACTTCAGGAATTATTAGGGCCCTTTGCACTTAAAATCATTAATGTAAAACATTAACCAACACTTTGCATATATATATGTATATATATATGTATATATGTGTATATATGTGTGTGTGTGTGTGTGTGTGTGTGTGTGTGTGTG
>NW_005871201.1:968311-1023747 GCF_000147115.1 Myotis lucifugus | reverse complement strand
TATATATGTATATGTATATATGCTTTCTTTGTGAAACATCAACCGTGGTGAGGTTTTTTGGCCCCACAGGGGCATACTTGGCAATATGTGAAACAATTTTGTCACCATTTAAGGGGTGTTGCAGACATCGGGTAGGTAGAATCCAGGTATGCTGCTAAACATCCTAAAGAGCAAAGGATAGTCCCTCACAACAAAGAATTATCTCATCCCAAATATCAATATTGCTGAGATTAAGAAGCCTATTCTGAAGACCTAACAAAGGAAATATTTCACCTGCATATCTTTCTTTCTCATAGTCACTAGAAAAGTGGCTTATGTGTGGTTCTATTGGGGGAGGGGAAGTAAGCACAAAAAGAGGTCTGGGAAGCAGAGCAGACAAACACAAAGCGGGCTAATACCCATCTGAAGTCTTTATTTCTGAGGATCTCAGTGTTATGTTAGTGCAATGAGTACCTTTGATGAACAGCAGCCCTTGGGGGGCCATGCTTGTGTTCTTCCCAGCATACAGTCCTCACCCACAGAGTACCAGCGTCAACCTCTTAAATCCGCTCAAAACCTTCCAATGGCCTTCCATCACACTTAACAAAGTTTATAGTGATGAACACCTACATTAAAAAAGAAGATCTCAGATAAACAGTCTAACCATACCTCAAAGAACTAGAAAAAACAAAGAACCCAAAGTAAGCAGAAGGAAGGAAATAATAAAGGCCAGAGCAGAAATAAATCAAATATAGAATAGAAAAACAACAGAAAAATAATAAACAAATTAAAAGTTGGTTTTTTGGAAAAAATAAAGAAAAACAACAAACTCTTAACTAGGCTAACTAGGTTAACTATTGAGAGGCTAAAATAAATAAAATCAGAAATATAAGAGGAACTTTTCAACTAATGCCTCAGAAATAGATAGATAGATAGATAGATAGATAGATAGATAGATAGATTATAAAGGACTGTTATGAACAATTTATACCAACAAGTTTGATAACCTAGAAGAAATGGATAAATTCCTAAAAACATACAACTTACCAACATGATTCAAGACAGATCAATGGCCTAAATAAGGAGATTGAATAGAAAACCTCCAATGAAGCAAAGTCCAGCACCAGCTGTCTCCAAGAATGGTTTCTATCAAATACACAAGAAGAATTAATACCAATCTTTTAAAAATCTTCCTAAAAATAGAGGGAATGCTTCTAAACTAATTTCATGAGGCCAGCATTACTGGTACAAAGTCCAGACAAAAACACCATAGGAAAACTACAGGCCAATATTTCTGGTAACCATCAATGTAAAAATCCTCCATAAAATACTAATAAACTGATTTAACAACATCAAAAGATTGTATATACAATATGACCATGTAGAATCTATCCTAGGATGCAAGGTTGGTTTAACATAACTAAATCAATTAATGTGATATTCCTAGCATATTAACAGAATGAAAAGATCAAAGCCACCTGACCATCTCAATAGATGCAGAAAAAGCATTTTTCATATCTATAATAATAAAAGGGTAATATGCTAATTAGACCAGACATCTTCCAGCCGTCATTCCAGATGCCCTTCCTGATGATGCCAGGGCCGGAGGGAAGCCAGCCCGGGTCCTGGGTGCCTGCGGGTGGCCCAAGGGAAGCCAGCCCAGGTTCCAGGTGCCTGCTGGTGGCCAGAGGAAAGAAGCCCGGGTCCTGGGTGCCAGAGGGAAGCCAGTGCCAGCAGCTGGGGAAAGAAAGGCCTACTCTTGCACAAATTTTCATGCACTGGGCCTCCAGTCCATATATAAAAAAGTAGTTTCTACCACTTGCTACTCACTTTTGATGTTTTCTTTCCTTTATAGCACTTTTCCTTACCTGGCATTTTAAAATATTTTTATTTAAAATTGGCTTTATTTGCTTACTAGAGGCCCAGTGCACAAATTCATGCACAGGTGGGTTCCCTCAGGGTGGCCTGTGGAGATTGGGCCCCAGTTTGTGCCCCCTGACTGGCACCCCACCTTGGCCTGGTGCCGCCTCCTCACCTGCTCCACCATCCCGCCTGCAGGGCGATCGGTCAGGGCCAGGCCCCCTGCCCGGCTCCCTCAGTGCCTGGGAGCTGGACAGCAGCCCCCCCCCCCCACCACTGGTCATCGTCTGTGGGGTGATTGGTGCCTGAATGCCCCCACTCACACTCGCCTTGGCCTGGTGCCATCCGCTTACCTGCTCTACCATCCGCCGTGGTCCCACTCTCGTCAGGGCCCATTGGGGCCGGCAGCACCTCCAATGCCATCTGCTGCCAGTGCTGCATTGCTGATGCCTACCATGTTCTGCGCCACCCCCTGGTGATCAGTGCATGTCATAGCGAGCAATCAAACTCCCGGTCTCCTGGTCAAATTCTCAGTTGAATGACTGCCCAAAGGGACAATTTGCATATTAGGCTTTTATTATATCGGATTGTCTGTCTCACCACACGGTTATTACCCCCAAATAAGTGGGATATTTGCTTATATTTTCTGTATCTTCAGATTCTAAAACATGGGTCTCTAGAACAAACCAAGGTGACCAGAGGGGACCCGGACTTGGGCATAGCTCTGACAGAGACTGCTTTGGAGCCTGGACAAGTTACTAATTTACTAGGAGTCGTTATGTTTTATATGAAAGGAACTGATGCTACTTCACAGGTGTTTAAGACCAGATGAAATACAAACGATATAGATTACCCAATATAATTCCTAGCATGTTGCTCAACCATGGTAATTATATAATCATTTTTATGATATGGAAGAATTCTCTATATATAAAAGCCTAAGCGACTGTTATGACTGAACAACCAGAACTACTGGAATGGCCAGTCAACCAGTCTCTATGATGTGCAGTGACCACCAGGGGGCAGATGTTCAATGCAGGAGCTGCCCCCTGGTAGTCAGTGCACTCCCACAGCCAACCTCCCACTGGCTAACCTCCCCCAGTCCTTCCCTGCAGCCAGCCCTCCCCTCCCATTGGCCTGATGGGGGCACTGGACGGTCAACCTCCCGCAGCCCCTCCCCTGGCCAGCTGGCCCCGATCAGCCCCATTGGTGGCCAGGCCGAGGGACCCCACCTGCACATGAATTCATGCACTGGGCCTCTAGTTAAAATATAAGAAAAAGTGAGAGCTTATGAATTAAGTTTTAATTGTTATTTTTACACCACTAAATTTCAGAGTCATTATGGCACTCACTGTTCCTTTTATCACAGTGTTTTATTTAAGCTGCAAAAGGCTTCACAGACCCACCAACGAGCATCCTCTAACTCTCTCCCTGCCACAAGAGCAGGCGGGCTCTCGGATTGCAGAGTAGCCTTTGAGCTATCAAGGAATATCCCCAAACACCACATACTGTAAATCACTAGCTGCTCTTCCTACCATTTCAAAGAGCAAATGGCAGATTGCTAAATTATAATTACATTAAAAATGTCGTTATATTCTGTGTTTCCCAAACAGACATTAGCTGGTACAGCTCAGTTTTGTTAAAGATCATTTGTATCCAAAATTCCCTTGATTTAACTAATTCAGGGGCCCTTTTCCTTCTGAATGACAAAAATGCATTCCAATGATATGGAAAATCATGCAATTTGCCTATTTTGAACAAGTTTATTTTTTCCAGTCAAACTACAAATATATGTACATATAAATGCATGTAGTGATTTTTAATTTGCCTGAGAAATGATCTTACTCAAATTCTTAGAATTATAATTGTTTTAGGTGAATCTCAAAATGCTAAATGAAAATATTTCTAGTTGTGGTAACATTTTTCATAGAATAGGAGCTTTTACTAAGTGATATGTCAGCCAATAGCTTTCCTGTTCCGAAGTGATAGGACTCAGAAAGACGTATTCAGCTTGATGCCTGTCATCAATCAGAAGAATTTCAATCACAGAGATGACAGACAGTGTTTGTGACTGTGGGTGAACTTTGCAGAATTCCTTCCCTAGCATCCATGAGAAACGAGGAATAATTATCCAAGTGATCTCAGTGGCCTGCCTCCTTTAACGTACACTACAAATGTGTGTTGGATGGCTTAAAGGGAAATTACAGTCCTTTTATCTTTCTCCCCAGAGTGGCTTCTTTTTATAGTCTGTGATTGATTTGATGCCAGATATTTAAGATAAACAAAACCAGCTAAAATATCTAGCCGATGCATCAGCTTAAAGCTCTCACAGAAAACCTGTAAGTTTCTCCTGGGAGCATTCTTAGGTATAGATAGCTTGAGAGGAAATGATTGATTCACAGAACTGAAAGTGAGGAACAAACTCAGGTATTGAGGTAAAGAACAAGGCCAACACTGACCAAGATCAATGGAAAAATGGTGGAAGTATCAACATAAACCCATAAAAAAATTACTGCTGAGAAATGACTAGGACATATGATCACCTGCACATAAAAGTAAAATCTTATATCATAAAAGACCAACTTCCTGCATTTGGGAAATTTGTCTTAAAAAAGGACAAAATAAGACAATCTTCACACTTGTTTGTGAAGCTAAACAAAAATGAGAGTAATTGCTCATTTTTAATGAGAATCTATAATTTTTTTGCCTCCTTATTAGATTTTACGGAGAATTAATTCCCAACATCACACTGTACTCTTGGAAGAGTTAATTCTCTCTGTCTCTATTTTTCACATCTAAAGTGCTTATTTACTTAGTATGTTCTTTGGATTGTGTGGCTTGAGAATTGTCACCCATGAAATTAATGAAGATTGTGGCTGCAGAGAGCTAACAAGAGTCATATTGCCACAGTCTATACTCATCCGACATTGTTAAATCCCGTAGTCACCATACTTTTTCCTTCTTTTTACATCACATACATAATACCTATATCTATCCAGTTATTAAAATTTCAAAAAGAACATAGAGTTAAAAAAGAAATATCCTGTTTTGATGTGGGAAAATATTAGATAAAGTTAAATACTGATTCATACTTTTTAAAAATACTCTTCGAATAAGAATTGAAGTCATTAACCTATAGAGGTTATCTATCAAAAATCCATAACAAACATCATTCATAGAGATAAAAATGTAGAAGCATTTTATTCAATGCTTATTATCATTGATCCTTTTCAACATTATACTGTAAGTTTTAAATATTTCAGTAATAAAGAGAACTAAAATATCATCATAATGTTATAGAAATACTGGTAAAGTGTCCTTGTTCACAAATGATATGATTGATTAAAGACTGCATATGCAGCCAAACAGGTTATGAGCCGACCAAATCTAGGAAGCACAATTCGAAATCTGTATTTGTTTTACTAGGGATGCCATAAAGCGCTACAGACTGGGTGGCTTAAACAATAGAAATTTATTTTCTCACATTCTGGAGGCCAGAAGTGAGGCCAAAGTGTTGACAGGATAGGTTTTTTGTTTTGTTTTGGGTTTTTTTTTTAAATATATATTTTATTGATTTTAGAGAGGAAGGGAGAGGGAGAGAGAGATAGAAACATCAATGAGAGAGAATCATTGATTGGCTGCCTCTTGCATGCCCCCTACTGGGGATCAAGTCCGCAACCCAGGCATGTGCCCTTGGCTGGAATTGAACCCGGGACCTTTCAATCCACAGGCCGATGCTCTATCCATTGAGCCAAACCAGCTAGGGCATGGATAGGTTTCTTTTGAGACTTTTTTCTTGGCCTGTCCATAGCAATCTTTTCCCCATGTCTTCAAATGATCTCATCTATGTGTGTGTCTGTCCTAATTTCTTCTTATGAGAACACCAGGCATATAAGATTAAGAGTCACTCAAATGACCTCACTTTAATTAATTTATTTGAAGACCTTATGTCCAAACACAAGTAGTGGGGATAGGACTTCAATGCATAAATTTGGGGGGAAACACAATTCAGCCTACAAGAAACCCAAACTGTATACAAACTGATTATTAGTATGAATGAAAGTGTAGCAAAGCTGCTGGATATTTTTTAAATGTCAAGAATGATAAAAATAGAAAGTATCCAGAAGTCATTCTAACAAAAGATTTCCATGGCTATTATGTAGACAACTGAGAAGAATAACAGGGTTCAAGGCAGGAGGGGAAGGGAATCAGGGTATGGAGACTAAGGAAACTCTGACATAGACACAAAAACACATTCACAAGAATATTAACAGAAACCATTGTATTAGATAATAAAAACTGTAAATAGCTTACATTTCTCTCTATAGCAGAGAGAGAATCAATGAACTAAAGCTTTATGAACATATGGATGAATCTAAAATTATAATGTTGAGTGAAAAAACAAAGTGCTGAAGAATGAATATGAAATATCCTATCTAATAATAGACAAACATGGTAATTAACCGTACCTCTGACATGCTTCCCATGGGCTAATCAGGGCGATATGCAAATTAACTGCCAACCAAGATGGCGGCCGGCAGCCAGGCAGATGAAGCGAACAGGAGGCTTGCTTGCTCCAGTGATGGAGGAAGCCAAGGTTCCCTGCCTGCTGCTGCCGGCCTCTGAGCTGCACTCTAAGAAACAATGTTGCAATTATAGAAGCTAAACAAACCCCAGAAACCTGCTTTCAGCCAGCCGGGCCTCAGAGCTGGAGCTGCAACAGTGTTTCAATTATAGGAGCCAAACAAACCCAGATACCTGCTTTCAGCAGCCGAGGTCTCAGAGCTGGAGCCGAGCCTCAGAGCTAAAGCTGGCTCTCAGTTCCAGTGACAGCCATAGAAGGTAAATAAATCCCAGAATAAAAAAATAAAAATAAAAAAGGAGAGGTTTGGAGCTTCAGTCACCCACCAGCCTGAAAACGGCCCTCAGCCCCTCACCCAGACTGGCCAGGCACCCCAGTGGGGACCCCCACCCTGAAGGGGGTGTGACCAGCTGCAAACAGCCATCATCCCCTCATCCAGGCTGGCCAGACACCCAAGTAGGACCCCCACCCTGATCCGGGACACCCTTCAGGGCAAACCAGCCAGCCCCCACCCGTGCACCAGGCCTCTATCCTATATAGTAAAAGGGTAATATGCAAACTGACCCTAACAGCAGAAGGACTGGGAATGACTGGTCACTATGACACACACTGACCACCAGGGGGCAGATGCTCAATGCAGGAGCTGCCCTCTGGTGGTCAGTGCGCTCTCACATGGGAGGAGCTCTGCTCAGCCACAAGCCAGGCTGATGGCTGCCAGTACAGTGGTGGTGGTGGGAGCCTCTCCTACCTCCTCAGCAGTGCTAAGGATGTCCGACTGCAGTTTAGGCCTGCTCCCCGCTGGCAAGTGGACATCCCCCGAGGGCTGCCAGGCTGCCAGAGGGATGTCTGATTGCCATCTTAGGCCCAATCCCCCGGGAAGCGGGCCTAAGCCAGCAGGTGGTCATCCCCTGAGGGGTCCCAGACTGCGAGAGGGCACAGGCCGGGCTGAGGGACCCCCCCCTCCCCCCGAGTGCACAAATTTTTGTGCACCAGGCCTCTAGTAAATAATAATCCTATATAATAAAAGTGTAGTATGCAAATTGTCCCCTCCACCAGGAGTTCATTCGGGAGTTCGACCAGGGGGTGGGGCTGCTTGGGGAAGGGAGGGAGGCCCTGGCTAGTGGTGGCAGCGGCAGGCAGCCAGGGGAAGGGAGGGAGTACCCGGCTGGCAGCCGGCAGCAGCTAGGCACCCTTCCAGTGCATGAATTTTATGTACTGGGCCTCTAGTCAAATATATAAACTTTTAAATGATACAAAGCTATACTGTATGTCTAAGATACAGTCATATACATAAATATACATATATATATATATATATATAGATATAGATAGATAGATAGATAGATATAAAGTATTAAGTAAATTAGGGATAGTGACTAGTTGGGCCTTATTGGGAAAGGTAATCTTGGCAATTTCATAGAGGGTGTCAGCTGAAATGACAAAATTGTATTTTTTATTAAGGTGAGTGTTGGGTTTTTAAAAGGTTGTTTTATTATGTTTAACATTATTTAGTTTTATATTTAATAGTGCTTCATATTAAAGCAATAAATTTCATAATAAAGCAATATTAGGAAACGTTCTATTGGATTTTTTATGCATTCTTTAAGCCTAACAATGTCGGAATCTGTGGGATTAAACTTTGCAGCTTTCCTAAAATCATCAACTGATAAAACACAAAATTAGATCCTTTTCATCAAATATTTTCATAATCAAATGTTGCTAGAAGTATGGATCTGATGCAAAGACTGCTTTTGGCTGTGACAAAACTAAATAATAAAAATAAATTATCAACTGAAAAGAAATGCTATGGGCTATAGGGCAATAAAGAGGTACCATCTCAAATTAGATTTTTGCCAGGCACTTCAGTGGATGTTGGACAAACACTGACTATACAGACAGACATCAACCCTGCTTTCATAATGATGTATATAAGTTAGTAGAGAAAATAGAGACAAATTAAATAATAATGCAATTACAAAAACATAAACCCTTGATAATTCTCCTGAGGAGGGGCATATAGCTCTGTAAAGGATATATACCCAAGAGAATTGATCAGAGGTTAGAAATGGCCCCTTGGAGGGGAATCAGCTGTGTCTAAGGCAAAGGAGGAGATGAGGAAACATTTCCTAGAAGAGACAAAAAGTAAGTTCAAACCCCTTGTGTCCAGAGTACAGAGAGAATGGACTGTAATCAGGTTGGAGGATATGAGAAAAATAGGGGGGGAAAAGAGAGGAATTCGGTTATTGCTCATTTTTATCCTGACCTTACTATCCACTGTCAACACTCTAGTCATTATTATTAAAATAGCATTCTTTACTAGTATTAACTTATTCAACTTTAGTCGTAGACTATTTAATGAAAAGAGAAAGGAGAAAGGCTAGTTATGTAAGATTGCAGCATCCACATAAAGCTCAGTTATTGCAAACCATTACTAACGCCTGAAAATATTTTCAACATATAAAATTTCTCTGTAATAGTATTCTCTGTAATCCAGTTAGAACTTAATTAATATTGTTGATTTTTATATCTCCTTTCTACTCTTTTTTTTGGTGGGTGGAGCCTGAAAGGAGTTGGGAAATTGTTCCCACTAATATGAAAAGGTAACTAACAAAAGATTGTACAGTACTTTGTGTTTTTTCTAGATTAAAACCATGTTATTAACTATCATTTAACTCTGATTTGTTAGACTATAGAACAATTGATATTTTTAATATTACAGGAAGAATTATCTTTAAAAAGATTCTCATTCTAAGGGCTTCTACATGACTAAATTACACCAATTTTCACCAGTCAGTATGTGATGGCATAACAATATAACATTAAATATCTTTCAAGTATAATAGATGA
Source organism: Myotis lucifugus (assembly GCF_000147115.1). Lineage (NCBI taxonomy): Eukaryota > Metazoa > Chordata > Mammalia > Chiroptera > Vespertilionidae > Myotis > Myotis lucifugus. The sequence continues at coordinate 1,014,479 of NW_005871201.1, read as the reverse complement.
CTATATGGTGATCTAACAATAAGTAATCTATCATGTACTTTTTAAAAGAAAAATAATGATTGGTTTGGTTCCTATTTATAATCTTTATTAGTCTTATTTTCTCTACATCACTGTGCAAACGCATGATTTTTGTAATTTTATGAACACCATCTGGGACATTATGTGTGCTACATAATGGGAGAAATTAAAATAAGTCATATAAATGATGTTTATTGAAATTGAGTACATTCTGTTTTGCTCCTACCCCTATATTTACCACATATATTAGAAAGAGCTTCAGACATGGAGCTAAAGTGTGGTGTTTATACTTTTTTTTCTTCAGTTCATTTTTTTAAATTTAATTTTATTGTTTATACTATTACAGGACTCTCCCCTCCCCCTCCCCTCCTGCCTACCTCCACCCAGCTCCTGCCCCACCTTCCCTCTAGCCATCACCACACTGTTGTCTGTGTCTATGGGTTATGCTCATCTGTTCTTTGGGTAGTCCCTAATTTAACACTTAGGAGCTATGGCACATTGTGTCCAAGATTCTCAATCAGCAAAGTTGGAATAATACTACTACTTTATAGGTTTTATGGAAGAACTAAATGAAATGCATGCATACAAACACAACTTGAATCTTCTTAGAAGTAGAAATTATGTATTAAAGTTTAGTGTAGTCTTGGTAATATGTGTGGTACTCCCTTGCATCTAGAATATGCTCAATTTACATAGAAAATTTTGATTTAATAAGTTATTGGGATTAAAATTTCAAAAAAAACTTTACTTCTTAAGTAAGTTGAGGGGATAAGTGAAAGACCTTTTTTTCCACAAAGTTATCAAGAAATTTCACAGACGTTTTGAGCAACACAGGCAGACCAACAGCATATAATTCCCATCTTTTCTGATAGACCTAAAGACATTACAGTCCTGACCGGTTTGGCTCAGTGGATAGAGCATCTCCCTGCAGACTCAAAGGTCCCAGGTTCGATTCCAATCAAGGGCATGTATCTTGGTTGCGGGCACATACCCAGTAGGGAGTATGCAGGAGGCAGCTGATCGATGTTTCTCTCTCATTGATGTTTCTAACTCTCTATCCCTCTCCCTTCCTCTCTGTAAAAAATCAATAAAATATATTTTAAAAAAGACATTTCATACCTCACTTAAAGTGCATATCTTTGGAAAGAAAATAGCCTGGAGATATATGTTGGGCCATGATTGATCATGGAGAGTATTAAATTGGATTCATGTCAACAAAGCATCCTTGGAGAAAAATGTAATTTTTCTGGTCCTTTAGTTCTTGTAAAGACAGGATGTAAACTCTAAGATGTCCTTGGTCTGCTTGATTTTAGAGAAGAGTGATTCACTGATTTGAGTGATTGGAAAACTTTTAAATTAGAAAATAATGAAAACCTGTCATTTATTTCTAAAGTAGAAGCAGCTGCTAATATACATGTAACATTTTGAAAGCCTTGGTACTTTCAAATATTTCAGTAAAGTTTTTCATATATACAAATCATTTGTACATAGAGATATTGAATTTTCTACTTAGCAGTCATTTGTATTCAGATAAGTACAGTATCAGACAAAATGAGACATCTGGTAGTCTATAAGAAAGCATAAAAGTTTGAGGATCTAGGGAAAATTCAAAATAGAGAAGCATAATAAAACAGGAAAAATAAATCTTATGTTGCTAATGATTTAGAATGTGAGAAGTATTTTTAAAAAGCTGAGTTATATTACACATGAATTTAATTTGTTTTCTGAAATTCAAAGCTTACTGTGATGATCAAAATGGATAAGTTTTTTTCAAATCTGACAAGAGAGTGTTTTTCTCAGGGACACTGTGAAGGTGACTCCTAGCCATCTGTCCCTTCATTAAGCGGAGAAGAAGTGTGAATTAGAACAAAGATGGCCCCAATCAACTCTACCTTGCCTTGTGGCTTTGTTCAAAGTCTCCAAAAATTTGAAATTCATTATACTCCCTTAAACAAATTTTCCACAAAATGATAAACACTACAAACTGAAGACATTAAAACTGTAGGTGCTGAAAAATCTTAGAAACTATAAAATTGGTGGTTGAGGACCCCTGTTCTAGATAGTAGCCTTTTTATCAGTGATCTCCTGAACTCCAACATAAAAATTATGAGGATATCTGTAAAAGTGTAGATTCTTGGACCCCACATTGACCTACTGAATTAGACTGTTTATGTGAGAACCTGGAGTCTATACTTTTAATAAATTCCCCAGATGACTATAAGACACCCTAAGTTTGAGAGTCAGTGATGTAGGAAAGTACTGTCTGAGATAGTAGCCATAGCGAAGGGGGCTATTGAGTTTCTGAAACAAGGCAATTGTCATGCTTGAAGCATAAAATACATGCTGGATATCGAGGGGTCATAAAAAATAATACCTTAATAATTTTTATATTGATTACATGTTGAAACTATAATGTTGTAGATACACTGAATTAAATCAAATATGTTGAGATAAATTTCACTTATTCCTTTTTTCAATTTTAATATGGCTACTAGAAAATTTTTAATTAATCAGATGTACTTCAGTCTTTCTTGCTTAATGTAAAAATTTTTCAGGACTTTATCAAGAAAAAAATATTTTTCTGTTTATCTACCTGTATGGCCACTTTGGATATCAGTTTGGACTTGTCTTATTTTCTTTTTTGCATCTGTGCTATTTGTTTAGCCACCAAAAAGAAAATTTTAAGTACTTGAATAGAATTCACAGTGTGATATAATAAAGAGATGAAAGAGAGAAAATGCAATTCAAACAGAAAATAATTAATTACCTAAGACAAAAACAGTCACAAATTTAAATTGTCTTAATAAAAAAATTATTTAACCTTTTTTGATAATGTTGGTGATATTTTCATTGTATTATTGTGTGTTGCTTTAACTTATGGATCCTCTTCCTGAATTGTTATTCATTAAGCTCTTATTTTATGGAGGTTTGATTTAGGCCCAACTTCAGTGATTTCATATAATTTTTCTACATCAACAATGCAATTGAAATAGACCCCCGAAAAGGAAGCAAATAACCTCTTGGAGAAAGAAATAAGTTATAGCACTGTATTCCCATCCCTTGGTTTTGACTATAAAGTAATCAGACAGCACATAGAGGAGGCAAAGGATGAGAAAATTAGTTTCAATTGAATGACTTTCTTTGAAGGACTGAAATCTAATTTGGCAGAACTTTGACTTGACTGCTTGATTGTGTCAATTTGATCAAGGCAGAAACAAAACAAATATTTACATTAGTTCTATCATTTACATAACCTCTTTAAATTTTATAGCATGTTTCATTTTTAATCAAACATTTTATGTTATATAGCATAGACAAATTTAGTAAGAATAAGCCACCTCATACATATTTCAAACCGAGCTTAATTTTAAGACCTAGAATCTTGTGATATAATTTTGTGCTCTCTCTTGTTATGTAATAATAGTTGATCTTATGTTGTTGTTGTTTTTGCCAACATTAAAGAAAGATTATGAGTCAACATTGCAACAGCCTCAGCCACAATTGCAGTTTTGGATTTTTGCTGGTTCATATTCAGAGTGTTCTGGGTTTACTATCCATGGTATCCACTTTTGTTCACATACATGTAATAGGGGAAAAAATAGAAACTGAGAATTTTTCATGTGGAAAAGTGAGGAGAGAGGCCTTCTGGATCCCAATTTCTGGAGAAAAACAGTTCCCATTTTGTAAATTCAGAAAAAAAGTTTCTAAAGAAGTCAGGGTATTTTTCATGAGACCTTGTAGCTATACCAATCCATAAGAAACTCAGCAGTTTCAAAATATGTGCCCATCAGCATTTGAACATACATCCCACATCGGCTTCGAGAGTCCCCATTACCTCTGACCTTGACACTCCTTAACAACTAGAGGAGCATCAAAAGTGCTGCCCTCAGTCCAAAAGGACTCTATTTTTATATTATAAAGTTGAGTAGCCAACAAAATCTGAACTTACTGAAGAACTATAACAATATCAGGAGTTAGTGAAGGCCGAGAAAGAATATTGCTTATCATTAAGAAGGCATCTCACATGTATTGTTCCATGGAAATAAACTAAATAAACTAAATAGTCAAGACACTTCAATATTCACGGGAAAGTATTTTGACACCAACAGCCAACTTACTACTTTAAGATATATTGGTGAGTATAGTTGAAATAATGTTACTGATGCTTTTTGCTTTATTCATTTCACCATGCCACAGTGTTTTTTATTTATTTTTTAAATATATTGTTATTGATTTCAGAGAGGAAGATAGAGGGAGAGAGAGAGATAGAAACATCAAGGATGAAAGAGAATCATTGATCAGCTGCCTCCTGCACGCCCCCTATTGAGGATCGAGCCCACAACCTGGGTATGTGCCCTTGACTGGAATCTAACCCAGGATCCTTCAGTCCACAGGCCAACACTCTATCCACTGAGCCAAACCAGCTAGGGCCACAGTGCTTTTAAGTAATATAATATGTACGTATATCTGTTGAGCACATACCATGATATCTCTAGGGACGACCTTGGGGGAAAGACTGATATTTTTCCATTTACAAGGGAATAGGAATGAACAAATCAACTATGTGGTTGTAGGGATATACACACCCCAGAAAAATACACGATCCAGAAGTGAAGTCTATGAACTATAGCAAACTTTCAGAACACTGAGGTGTTAGGATTTCATCATTCTTTGGCTAGAAAGGCTCATGGACTTTTCTTGTTCCAGAAGGATTCCAAGAGCAGTTCATACATCAAGGCCTTTCAAGGCTGCTGTGTGTCAGACGCATCTGTCTAGAGAGATTGATAGGGCTGCTCAGCTCTTGATTTCCCACTGCTCTGTTTCTCTGATATCAATCTCCACAACCAGGACGGCTTATAGCAGGCTAGTGACAGTGTGACATACTAGTACTTCAGAGACACCCCCCAAAACCAAGCAGATGGATTGTGCCCATTCTTTGGAAGAATCCCCTGCCTCTTGAGAATCTTTAAATAAAATACACAGGAATTATTCTCCTCTCTCTCTCTCTCTCTCTTTCTCCCTCTCTCTCCCAACTTCAAAGTGTCTATCTGTAGACTCTACTAAAAAGAGTACTACTTTTCTATCACTTTTTTCTGTTAATTTATCTTTTCACTTCATATATAATATATATTCTTGCTTAATTTTTATCTTTTACATTTTTTTCAATTACAATTTACATTCAATATTTTGTATTACTTTCAGATGTGCAGCAAAGTGATTAGAAAGTGGGGGGGGGGTGAAAAAGGTGAAGGGATTAAGCAGTGCAAATTGGAAGTTACAGAATAGTAACAGAGATGTAGATTACAGCATAAGGAATGTAGTCAACAATATCATGATAACTATGCATGGGGCCAGGTGAGTACTTGAAGCATCAGGGGAACCAATCTATAAAGTATATGATTTTCTAACCCAATATACATATGTTGAAAACAGTTCTATATGAGAGTAACAGTGTCCCCACTTACTTACAGGAGCAGTGTTAGATTAAGGCAAGCTGAAGGGTCTTTAGCTGTTGAAATGTTCACACAAGACAGTCAGTGTCTGTTTCACAACTTTCTTAAGAACAAGAAAGACTAAGAAATTCAAAACACTATCTCCTGCCGCACAGATAGCATTTAAAATTTTTAATGTTTAGGCAGGTTCTGTGTATGCTACGTTTTAAAATTTGCATGACTCTACATTTCATTTTTCTTTGCTATAATTTCATCTCTTCACTATATTTAATTATTTCAGCAACAGTAAAAAATGACCCACTTTTCAAGCATTCATTAAGGTATTCTATTTAAACATTTTATGCACCTATTATGTGCCAAGCACTGTACGAGGCATGAAGGCTATAAAGAAAAGTGAGCAAAATAACCCTAGATTTGCTCTCACAGATTTTATAGTCTATTCTACAAGTCACACATGAATCCAATAATCCCACAGAGTATTTGTGCTAGCTAGCTCTGCATTGCCAACGGTTCTCTGATGATGTAAAACAGTGACCTGACCCAGTTTGGGAAGTCAAGAAAATGCTTGCTAGAGGAAGCAAAAGGTGAGCTGAGATTTGAAGGATTATCAGAAACATTGATTTCTATTATTTTTGTCAAAATAAATTTGTTGTCATAATGAAGCACAGTTTTCATATGATGTATGTGTCTGGTAGACCCTAAAGGTTCCCAACCCAACACCCATCCTTTGCCCATTTCTTTCTTGCTTCAGAGACGTTGATTTGCTTACGTTTACCCTCCCCATATTTGCAGGGAATATGAGGATGAATGTTGTTGTCCAACTCATTTATAGTAATTTTATTCTTCTTGCAAGTAATTTGTTTAGGCATATCATGAATTGTAACTCTGGCCAATGAGAAATCAGTGGAAGTCTCTGGGCTTCTGGGAAATGCCTTATAAGGAGATATGTTCGGAAAACTTCCATTTCTGTCTTTAAACGTTAATGAAAGCCTGATACTATATAAAACAGCTGTAACCAATTTGTAACCAAAGGCAAGGGGAGGGGTTCTGTTCAGGGGAGGATGGGAACATGGAACCATGGATGGAGCGCATGTGCTTGCTGATATCATCAAACTCTTGGGTTGACCTTGGAGTTCCTGCCTCGTCTCTGACCTGATTTGTGAGATAATAAACAGATATTGTTAAGCCTCTGTTTATTCCTGGAGCCAAAATTATTCCAATTAAAAAAAGAAAGTTATAGCACTTGGATTTGGTAGACTAATTATAGAACGATAAAAATAACAGAAAAAAAGATCCGGAGAGATCCACACGGTGGTGAACTGCAGCGAGCGAAGATGAGCTGGGGAGGAGAGAGGAATGACCTAGACAAGTTCACAAAGGGCATGTATTCAGCTATCGTTTTCATGATTAAAAGATTTTTTAAAAAGCAAAAAGATACGTAAATTTGCTCCCTTGTTACATAAATTTTTGTAAAGTGATTAAAGCTACTATTAATTCCTGTCAGTGTAAATATACTCTGTGGAGGAGCACTGGCAAGCACCGGTAGCACAATTTTGATTACTTTTAGTTTTTTTCTTTCACCCCTGTACTCTTGAATATGTTTGATTCTTGGATTGACTTCATTAGAATTATTTTCTAAACCAATTATTCTTCCCCTTTGCCTAGGTTTTTCACTGAAATTTATTCATTCTTCATTCATTCTTTAATAATTAATTAATTAGTTAATTAATTATTTTGTTGTTAATCCTCACTGGAGGATACTTTTCCATTGGTATTTTTTTTTAAAAAAAAAAGAGAGTGGAAGAGAGAGGGAAAGACAGAGAGAAATATCGATGTGAGAGAAACACATCGATTGGCTGCCTCCTGCAGGAGGGACTGACAAGGGACTGGGTGGGAGAGGAGCCTGCAACCAAGGTAACATGCCCTTGACCGGAATTGAATCTGGGGCCTTTTGGTCCACAGGCTGACCCTCTATCCACTGAGCCAAGCCAGCTAGGGCTTCATTCATTTATTTAATAGATATCGCTGGGTACTTTAGAAAGCTGGATATAACAATGAACATAACAAAAGCCTCGCAGTTCTGACACTATATGGAGAGCATATTTATTTTTAATTAATTAGAGACACACACTAAGCCAGTAGTAAAAAAAAATAAACAGAATACTTTTATATAGTAATAAGGGCCTTGAAAGAAGTAAAGCAGCTTCAAGGGTAGAAGGTGAGAAAGCGAGGGCAAGGACTCATGACTTGAAGGAGAAATTGACTTAAAACTCCAAAGAGAGAGCACCCAGGCAGAGCGCAGAGTGCGCTGGGAAGGATAGGGTTGGCTTCTTTCAGCAGCAGAACAAATGCCTGAGAGTCTGCAGCAGCGTGAACTGGACTGGGGGGCTGGGGACGGGTTATTGAGGTGAATGAGAAGGGGGCCAGGTCAAATAGGCCTTTCTAAGCCACAATAAGGTTGCTAAATATTATTATAAGTGTAATAAGAAACCATCGAAGGATTATGTGCCAGAAAGACAATTTAATTTGTAGATGATCACTGCTTGCTGAATGGAGGATAGATGGTGAGGGTTTAGAATAGAATCAGAAAGACCATTTAGAAAGAAGGCGATTGCTATCAATCACGTGGCAGACAGTGGCGGGCTGGTGCTGGGAATAGAGTGAGAGAGTGGAAGTGGAGCTCAGGCCCCTCCCAGACCTCACCCTGTGCCTCTCTTCACCTGGCTGTTCATCTGTATCCTTTCCCATATCCTTTGAAGAACTGGTCAGTGTAAGGTGGTGCTTCCCTGAGTTCTGTGAGCCACTGAAGCAAATTAATCAAACTGGAGGAGGGGGTTATGGGAACCTCTGATCTGTAGCCAAGCCAGACTAAGTTGTGGGTCACCTGGGGCCGCCTACTTGTGATTGGCATCTGATGTGGGGGGAAGTCTCCTTGGTATCTGATGTTATTTCCAGATAGTTGGTGTCAAAATTGATTTAAATTGTTGGTTCCCCAGGAGGTGTCACAAATCGTTTACTGGGGGGGAACCCCCACAATCTGGTGTCAGAAGGGTTGTGAGTGTGGCAGTAGGGTGAGAGTAAAGGAGAAACCGAAGCAGGGCTATTGTGCTTCTCTGACTCATTTGTTGAATGTGATTTATGTCTTAGATTAATCATTACAGGAGCAACATTAAGAATTGGTGGGTAAGGTACTTGAATAATCCTCAAAAGTTGCATTGTTTTTATCTTGGTCTAAAGTGTGCATCAGAGATTAACTTCAGGTAATTATGATCATTTGCTTTTCAGTAATTGAATGGACAAACCGTTGCTTCACATCTGGAAGGGTCCAGCTGCTAAGATGGTGGCTCCATTTGATCATCAGGAGGTATTTGAAATGAAGACTGGAGGTAGAATTTTATAAATCAAACCTAAAAGTAATGGAAAATATTATACTCAGAGCTCTATGTATGTCAGAAATCTTGAACATGTATTATCTTTAGGTTTCTAGGGGTAACTTTATGAAATAGTTGTCTCTCATCTGTAGAATGGCTTCCAGCCTAAAACTTGAAACTCTTTTCAAATTCTAGTTAAAATGCCCAGGGGCTACTATAAAGTGGAATGCTTGTAAATAACCAGGCTGTTGAGATCTTAATTAAATTAGAAGAACACATTTGTAGGAAAGTAGTGGGGATTTAATCAAAGTGCTGAGATGCTGGGAAATAAATCAGTGAGTAGTCATCATATATTGGAAATTCAAAAATAATCACTATCAATCAAGCCAACCATGCTAAACAAGGACAAACGAGCAGAGAAGAACAGAGGCAGAATTTTTGAAAATAATTCCCAGTCTTGTAGAGCAGAAATAGCTTTTCATGAGCAATCTTTGGTATTGATCTGAAATTCCTGACTAGTACCCTCTCCCCTTTCTGAAAAATGAGGGGTGGAGCTGAAATGTTCAAGCTTCTAATATTGGCTTATTCTTTGTGGTGACCAGTCCCATCTTGGAGCCCACTCAGAGTGACCTCATTAGAACAAAAGCCACTGCTATCACCCAGGAAAGGGCTTTAGGAATTATGTGTCCAGGACTGGAATCAAGGATCAAATATTAGAACAAAACATGTTCCTAGGGCTCTTATGACTAGAAAAGTACAAGGGTTTTAGGAGCCCTGTGCCAGGAACTGGGAGCAGATACACATATATTATACATATATAAAGTCTCACAACAAACACAATATTCTGAATACACAAACACACTTGTATTCTACTGATCCATAATTTCTTGCTAATAAAAATTCACATAAAGCTGAAAGGAATTATTTAAAAATGTTCTAGTAGCTACCTTTGAGTCTTGGAATTATTGATTTATAGTTATTTGTTCTTTTTCTATATCAATTATATAAGTGGAACATATTACTATTATCAGAAAAAGAATCTAAAAATATATTTTATATTCTATATATTCTCCTACATAATATTCCTTTCCAAAAGTCAGATTACAAATTCCACCTCAGCAAAGAAGGCCTTTTTCTCCACTACCAAGTTCTTACTCATCATTTTCCATATTACTGCGGAAACTCAATTGCTTCAATCTTTGAAGCCTTTATCTTTGTAACTTCCTTTATCTTTCTTCTCTCCCTCATTGATTGTCTTATAATATCCCAGTATTTAAAATCTAATCATGCTTTTCTATCTCCATAGTTCAGCTTCTCAGTTGTACTACATTAAACATCTGAGCGTTTTAAAAACATTTTTTTGCCTCTGTCTACACTTATGGAGTGAAGTAAATATGTAAGGTATTTGTCTTAATAGTGAACAGATAAAATTGACAGTAAATTAGGACTATAACTTTACCTACAACTATCTCATCTCTAACTGTCTTTGACTATTGAGACAAATTTCATAATTAAGAGGGCTTCTTTCAGTCCTATGTATTATTCTGTGGGAAGTTACTGCTCTGAGTAACTATATTTAAACATTATTAATTTATACTATGGATGCAAATTTTTCAAATGTCCTTTTCTTGTTGATCTGATTATGTCAGTTTCTCAGCTCAGTACCTAAATTGCTTGATTTATGCTCCAGGAAAATAATCTAATAACACTACCAAGATGTATTAATTTGTTGGTTTTTTTTTAAAACCCCTGAGCATGTATAAATTTTTAATGCCTGAGAGTTCATCCATTATGTTCCTTAGCCCTGTCAACTTCTACAGTTTCATAAAATACTACTTGCGATTAAAAATAACTTTTCAACTTTTTCTCGTTAACAACAACAAAAGACACATGGGAAAAAATGGTTATAGGTCAAACTGCACATACTTGTGTCAAGGTCATCCATCATGGCTTCATGACAGTTTGCAGTTCTTTAGTTGTACCCTTCAATGCAGTACCAAAGTGAAATAGACCCTCAGAGAAGAGGCTTTGTCACAGTATCCTTCATTATTTTCACTCTTTTCCAGTTTCCTTACTCATTATTTTTTTATTTTATTTATTTATTTTTAGGCTCCCAGATTTAACTCAATCCTGCTTTGATCAAGGAACACTTGGGCTTCTACCCTGCTATTGTCTCGAAATCCCTAACATGGAATCCAGTTAATCAGCAACAATGTTTGATACTGCCTCCCCTCTACCACCACCACTATTCTGAGACTACCATGCTCTGAATCAAGCCCAGAAGCTACTCACTTTAAGGATGCATCTCTCCTATCCACTATCCCTGGGTAGGTCAGGTCCAAAGAACTGAGCATCAATTTGGATCCTTCCCCAATTGCTAATTAATAATTGATCTAGAATTGTAGTTTTTTTCAAGAGTATAAGATCTTCCCCTGAGCCTTCATACAGGGACTAAAGGCCTCCTAGCCTAGGAATAATCTCTAGGCAATGACCACCTGCCTGATAGAAATTCCAAATAAGAAAACAGCCTCCAGAGCTCTGCACCACGCTGACACCTCTACGTCTTTCTTATTAGGGTAATCTATATAATGCTGAGGTCATATGGAGGTCCTAATGCCCCAGTAGCTGAGATCAACAATACATATGCAAGTAATACATATAGACGTAAGACACTGATTACACACTTTTTAAAACAATTGAAGTAACATTGAAATCTACTTTATAATGAGTTTTTATATTATCTTTTTCAATAACAAGCTGTAAGACCATGGGTTGACATTTTATCACTTTGAGCCTATTTCCTTTTAAGCAAAATGAAACGTTTTGGGCAAGGTGATATTTATGGTTTCCATTTGCACTAATATTATTTAGTCACTTTTTATATCATTTGAAAACTTACAAAATAGATTTAATAAATGAAGACTGTCCTCATTGTTAAAGGTTATTTAGCAAGGAATTAAGAGAAGTATGTTATTGAAAAAAAAATACAAGTTTTGGAGTTAGGTATACCTGGACTAAATACCTTCTCTCCTACTTAGTAATTGTATGATTTTGGATGTTAATAATTACCCTAAGCCAAAATTATCTAATTTTCAAATACAGATAATGAAGTACTACAGTGTTATAAAAATTACATTAAATCATTTTTCTGGATTCATATTACACAATAACACATGCCAAGAACTCATTAATACATTTCAGACTCAACACTTGTCTCTTTTTCCCTCACTATTTATGAAAGGAATCACCACAACATTCTTTTGAATTATGTAAAGGCACCTGGCCTGTGGTAGCCTGAGCTAATACAAGATTTCATTCTTTTTTAAAAGTATATTTTATTGATTTTTTACAGAGAAGAAGGGAGAGGGATAGAGAGTTAGAAACATCAATGAGAGAGAAACATCGATCAGCTCCCTCCTGCACACCCTCTACTGGGTATGTGCCCGCAACCAAGGTACATGCCCTTGACCGGAATTGAACCTGGGACCCTTGAGTCCGAAGGCCAAAGCTCTATCCACTGAGCCAAACCGGTTGGGGCAAGATTTCATTCTTTAAAAACACTAATTTAGAAAACTGAAGTCAAAGAAACCCTATTTTTTAATATAGACATGCTCTAAATGTATGCATTTAAGTGGCAAGATTTTAATGTAAATAAATGGTTGAGAAAAGTCTGGCATCGTCATAGGAACTTCTAATTGGAAAACATTGTCAAATATAAGGGTTCCTTGCCCTAGCTGGTTTGGCTCGGTGGATAGAGTGTCCGCCTGCAGACTGAAGGGTCCCAGGTTCAATTCTGATCAAGGGCACGTGCTTGGGTTGTGGGCTCGATCCCCAGTGAGGGGCATGCAGGAGGCAGCTGATCAGTGATTTCCTCTCATCATTGATGTTTCTCTCTCTCTCTCCCTCTCCCTTTCTATCTGAAATCAATAAAAATATAATATATATATATATATATATATATATATATATATATATATTCCTTAAGTGTATTTATTTTTCCCTTTCAATTAAGAGCATTTAATTCTCATCTTGATTTCTTTTATCTCTAACAGAGAAAGGGAAAATAACAAAGATTCCAATTAAAGCACCAGATTACAACACTCATATATATGAGAAAAGAGTACAATATTCAGACACTTTTAATTATTTTTACCAACTTTATTCACAAAACTCTATTTTATAACACCTATGTTTTACAGCTAAAGAATAAATGCTGGCTAATTTGTCTCAGCAGGGAAGAACATTTATCTAATCCTAATTTATAGTTTTGTTTACCTTTCCATTGTAAAAACTAATTATTTGTCTGAGTAAGAGTTTCTGCCCTAATAAGTCATTGGTGAATGACAATACAATTTCAAGTTCATTTGTGCTTCCAGTTCACAAGCTTTATACCCCTTCAGGATTTTGTGAATGTACATCCCTAAAAGAACAAAGCAATCCTTAAATTCTAAATCATGGCCAGCAGAGGCTGAAATAAGCACCAAAGAAAACAATAACCAAGTCACTTGATTTCCAATGACTCAAGTATGTGGCCACGACTGTGAATGATTAGCCTCATCATCTAAATAGCTCTATTTGAAGTGAATCAAGAAAATACTTTATTCCTATTCTACTACCTAATGGCTTGTGGACTACTGTCCGTAATTAAAAAACAGCCCCTATTTCCATTATTCCTAGACCATTCCCGTGTGTCAAACCAATTCAACATCCAAGACTCAGAACTAAAAATAAAGGGCTGGAGAAATATGGAAAAAGAAGCAAATGATGGCATCAAATATCTTAAATCCTTACCTTCTGATCCCCTGCTACCCTGTTTATTCATTTGGGATAAATGTGATCGAGCAGATTCAGAGCTAATAGCTCCTGTTAACAATGACTCTGCTATGTGGTTCCCAACTTTCCTGCTCTGGGGAGATCTAGAGAGGAACGTTACCTTCCAAAGAGAGTGGGCCGAGTCAACTACAGTTTCTTGTTCTATAAATGTGTGCTGTTCACAATAATGCCTATTTCCTAGAACCCTGATGAGGATGAAGCTAGATAGCATGCTTCCTTGCAAACTATAATGGTACTAATAATTGTTTCATTATGTTATAATGTCTTGAGGTTTTTCAGAGAAGGGGGATGATCGTGGTGTAGTGTCAGTCATGAAATACCTTAAAGTTCTGTGTTCTGCAGTAAAATGAAGTGTTGATTTTAATTTGCATATAAAGACAATCAAATGAAACAGATAAGTTTTTTAGATACAGATGATTTTACCAAAATTAGTACATAAAGGCACATTGGGGCTTTAGGATTACTTGGGTAACTGCTGATGCTATTAATATATACACTCAAAAGAGAGATTTTCATTAAGGAATAAGAATTCCCAGTTGAGAATCACTTAATCAAACCTTATTTTTAAGATTGGCATGTGCTTATTTTATTATTTTCATTCTTCCCATTTGTATAACTATTAGAAGGCATAGTAGTTATACAAATATCAATAATTAATATTTTTAAACATTTACAAGAAATCAGCAGTAGATATAAGATTTTTAAAGACATAATAATTCACACTATTTCAACAATCCCCTGAAGCTGCTTGTTCACTCCCACTGCCTACAAATAAAAAAGAATTGTTCATTAATAAAACAATAACAGGAGTGTGTCACTTTAACCTGCCATTGTGAATTGATTATGCATTGCTTTTTATTTCACTTTTGTTTTAGAAGGTGACACTTGGGGTACATTTAATAATCCCTCATAACTGTAACTCACTTTTCCACATTTCATTGTTGGAAGGAAGATATCTGTTTCAACCCAAGAACTCCATTATTTTCAGTTAGGACTAAGCATATTTGGGTGAACTATTGGTGAACCAGGAATAGCATGGAGAATTGAGGAAATACCTGGGGGGAAACTCAGCTTCTATAAAGAGAAGCAAAATGCATCAGCCAGGAGGTCCTGCCAATCTCAGCCCCTTTCACCCCTACAGCTTCACTTCCTCACATTCCAGGAGTTCGCTTAGGCTTTTAAAACAAAATACCATTGAGTGGGTGGCTTAACCAACAGAAAGTTTTTTCTCATCATTCTGGAGGCTGGAAGGTCCAAACCCAAGTCCAGAAGGGTCCACTTTCTGGTGTGAGCTCTGTTCCTGGTTTACAGAAGGCCACCTTGTCAGTGTCCTCACATGGTAGAAAGAGCAGGCAAGCACTGTTCTTGTGAGTACTAATCTCCTAATGAAGGGCCACCTTCATAGCCTCATCTAAACCTAATTACCTTCCAAGGGCTGCATCCATAAAACGCATCACACTGAGGGTTAGGGCTACAAAATATGCATTTCAGGGGATGCAATTCAGTCATAGCACCCAGTTCATTCTTCTCTGTGTTCTAGCACATTGCCTGTAATTCCTTCTCATCCCTGTGATGTCATCACTCCCATTCCACTGCCCTTGCTGCTGACTACACAGGGACTCACCCAATGCCTATTCACCCTGGAAAGCTCAACCCTAAGATCACCTGCTCCTGGAAGACTTGCTTCACCTTTTTAAGAAGTGACTTTCTTTAAGACTTTATACCATACCTTACACTAGTACATATTATTGCATTTACTATCTAAATCACAAGTAGCTATGCATTTCCCCCCCCACTAGCTTGTGAGTTCCTTAAAGATAAGGAATAGGTTTTATCCATCTCTCTATCTCAAGAGCCTAACACTTGGTGAGACATGGTGGGCTCAGTAAGATGTGTGTTGGATGACTTGATATCTGAATGAATTAAGGAAAGAAAAAGTGGACTGAAGAGTCTGAGCCAACCTCAAAGTGAACAGGAAACATGCAGTGTAGCATATTTCTCAAACTGAAACCCATGCACAGGCAGAGGATACAGCAAATATGCAAAACCACCAGAGAATATGGGAGGAATTAGTTATTATTGTTGTTTTTGTTTTTAATTTCTGTGTTCTTAAAATTTTTTCACATGTATAAAGAAGCAAACCCCAGAGAATAACACTTATGGTGTTTTCTCTTTTTTATTCCTTCTTTTTGACTCCAAAAGTAAAGATGTTGACACACAAAGAGTGATTCTAGTGTGTGTGGTGTATGGATGATTGTGTGTGTGTTTTATCAGAGAACCCGCAGCTACTGGTGCTATTGTCATTCACAGTGAAGTGGAGGAGATGCTGTTCTTAGAACTCACCATGATGAACTCCTCATCAGTGGCCCCAGCAGCCAGCCCCAGCCTGTTAAGCCAAGTAGCTGGTGTGAGCGTGATTCCTGGTGCATCTCTGAAACCTACAGGTTGGTTACTTTAAAATGGTCTTGACATTGTTTTCCTTCTGCTTCCCTCAAACACACATGCACGCAAACTCACGCCCACAAATCACTTCAATTTTCTGCAGGTAAGCTCACCAAACGTTCAGAAGCACTGCAGAGCTCATCCTTTCCTGTGCACTTTGCCGCCATGCACTTGCCTTGCATCACCAAAGTGGCCGATGCTTATTTGTGATAGTTTAGTATGATTAACATTTTTATTTGATTTCGAAACTATCATAAGGTTTAGTTGTTTAAACTAAGGATTGAGACTGGAGGCTAAAAATCGAAAGTTTGTAGGATAAAACTTGAAGCCAGAGCCATATGCCAGAGGATGGGAATTCAGAAACCTGAAATCAGCAAAGACCAAGATAGACATCATGATGATGACTGTGGCCATGATACAGTGACCCACCATGTTTGATTATTTAGCCAGTGCTTCTTTTAAGGCATCCTTTTTTCTGCTGCTTTTCATTGTTCTTCTAGTTCTCCATTCCCATAATGGACAAACTCTTAGGCATTAAAAAAGTATCTATGTTCAGGGTTTTATAAAAACAACAAATTAATACATGCCCATTTCTCCATACTTTTACTGTACTTCTGACTCAACAAAACAAAAGTCAATTACATATTTACATATATTTCCATAGCTGCTTCATCTTTTACTCTTTTAATCAACACATATTTAGTGAAATTCAAGTACATTCCAGGAACTATTCTAGGCACTGAAGATGCAAGAGGAATAAAATTTGGTCCTGCCCATAGTCCAGGGAGGGAGCCATATTTGCCAATAAATAATTAAAATGAGTAATTTATGTGTTCATAAGGATGTCATCAGAAAGTACATTTCTTGAGGGAGGAGACCATAGGTATATTTTTTTCTTTAAGTCCCCTGAGCAATTATATTAAATAAATGGTTGTGGTGAAAATTGTTAAGATGATTATATATCAAGTAGTGTTCTTATCTTATGATAGGTCTAACATAAATTGTTTTCTAAAATAAAGAATGCTGAAGCAAGGTGGTTGTGAGATATAAAATGACAGTGATATGATCCAATGTCCTAGAAGTAACATTCAGTGCAGATGTTTCCACCCTATTCCACAGAGGGTGATCACCTTTGTTCCTCCCAAGGTCTCCAGGGATTCAAGAGATGCAGGTTAAAAGGAAGTGCTTAAAAAGGGAAGAGGAAGAGGGGTGGGAGCCAGCAGCGAGTAAATAGGGTCAAATATATGGTGATGGAAGATTTGACTTGCGTAGTGAGTACACAATGCAATTTAGAGATGATGTATTATAGAACGGTACACTTGAAACTTACATAATTTTATTAATCAACTAGTGGCCCGGTGCATGAAATTCATGCACATTAAAAGGGAATTAATTAGAGGAAATATTTTAATATTGCTATTTTCCCTTTCTCTATAGTAGAAGTGTCAGAGATGAAAGAAAATTAGTAAAATTTACATAAAATTCTCCCTTCTGTCAGAGTCTGGGGTGCACCGTGGGACCTAGAGTCAGGTCCCCACCCACCACCCGCATGTGCTTTGAAAATGCAGGAGACCCAGACCCGGCTGGCCCCACACTCATTGGGTGAGACCCTGACCCAGCTGGCCCCACCCCCATCAAGGCCCTCCAGGCAGGGGGCATAGCCTCAGGTTTCCTGGCCTGGTGCCAGGTGGGGGGGTGCAGCCTCCAGACCCCCGGCCTGGGGGTGCAGCCTGAGGTCCCCTGTCAAGCCCTACCAGGTGGGGGGTGCAGCCTGAGATCCCCGTCAAGCCCTGACGGGCTGGAGGCATGGCCTGAAGTCCCTCACCCTTGCCAGGCGCCATGCAGCCTCAAGTCCCTGCTGTCTGGTTGTGATGTTATGGGTCCGGGCTAATTTGCACATTCCTCTATTATATAGATAGATATCACCCTAATAAATTTAATTTAAAAACTGAGAGGAAGAGGCAGCTTTTCCACTCAACTCAGGCTCTGAATTTACACTTCAACTAAACTAAAGTTTTGTGTAGTTATCATCCTGCATATGTACTCCACTCTTCAAATGGTAATGCTCTACCAATTTCTTTTTTACCCAAAAACACTCATTCCAGAAACAAGCGTTGAAGGAAGACTGTAACAGAACATAAAAGGCTTACACTTGCACTTATGCACAAGACAAATATGAATATTAAAAATATCTATGCTTCAACATCTCTAGACCATTTTCTTATACAGAGGAATCTAGCCCATCTTCCACGGTATCCTCTCCTCTCTGACCCTCCTCTGGGACCCAACTCCTCACACAGAATGGTCATCCAGCAGAGCCAGTTCTGTCCTTAGAATAAATACCAGCTAAGTCATTTTGAAATTATGACTGTAAAACAGCGGTTCTAAACCTGTGGGTCATGAAACCTTTGAAGGTCGAACTACCTTTTCACAGGGGTCGCCTAAATACATCCTGCATATCAGATATTTACATTACGATTCATACCAGTAGCAAAATTACAGTTATGAAGTAGCAACGAAAATAATTTTATGGTTGGGGGTCACCACAACATGAGGAATGGTATTAAAGGGTCTTGGCATTAGGAAGGTTGAGAACCACTGCTAAAACTTTGGTTTTGTGAAAATATCTTCTAAGCTTTGGAAAATTACATTTGAAAATTTTTGGTTTGCTCAATTATCTTTTGTAAGTTGACAAATGCTGAAAATCTATTTAAACAGGGGCTTAAAGAGAATTCATTCCAGCTCTGCAAACTCTTTGTGATTGCCACTGGGATGTGGAGAACAGGGTGACAACTTCCTCACATCGCTCTCTGTGAAGGCAGTCATCAAGGGGGTGCTACAAACCAAAGTGGAGGTGGAAAGAAAGCATCATCTTTAACAAGAAACATTCTGGTGCAGATAAACAACCCTGAGAGATAATGAATAAATGGTAATTTATCATCAACCTCAGTATTATCCAACTAGTGGCCCGATGCACGAAATTCGTGCACAGGGGGATGTCCCTCTCTTCAGCCGGCGGCGGCCCCCTCTCCAATTTTGGGGACTCCCCAGGGGGGGTTTCTCCCCCGGTTTTAGGCCCACTCCCCCAGGAGATGGGGCCTAAACCGGCAGTAAGACATCCCTCTTTTCAATCTGGGACGGGGGGGTCCTAACTGCTCCCCCCCCTGCCTGCTAGTTGGCCACTAACCTCTCTACCTGCTGGCCTTCTGACCCACCCTGCAACCCCCCACCAGCCTGCTTGCCCCCACCTGCCCCCCAGTGCCAGCCTGCTCGCCCCCAACTGCACCCCCCCCCCTGCACTGGTCTGCTCACCCCTAACTCCCCCCCCCCCGCCAGCCTGCTCATTAAGTCTGTCTTTAGTGTTCAAATGCTTTGTATATGATTCCTTAGTTTCCTGGCAGTCTAAAGTCCCTGAAGACCCTCAAAAGGAGGAAAGATTTATAAATATCTTAGAAATAGAGAGGTTATTATCGATTCAGAAATTTAACATTTAACACTCCAAGTAAGCCAGAACTATTTCTGGCATATACACAGTGGGTTGTATATTTTTTTAAATGAGAAAAAAAAACTAAAAGGCAGAAAAAATTTAGTTTTCTAAATTTATAATTTAATTAACAAGCTTTATTCAATGTCTACATGTTGTTTATATTTAACTTTTCAAGACAATTTATTTTGTTTATTTGGTTTGGGTTGATTTTGCTTTATATTATTTAGTTCTGCAGTAAAGGAATACTACTTAGATGGGTTAAGTTAGTCAAGTTTACATGTAATTTTGTGTGTTTTAATAATTAAATCGGAGGACTATATTAGAGTACCAATCACTGTTACAGATTTATTACTTAACCCATTGTACAACACAGAATTCATAGAGTATTTTATTCACCTTGGACTAAGTGGAAGCTAGGCCTAATACTATGCTTAGTTATTGGTAGAGAACAGGTAAGCATTTAGATCTCCAAGTGGAATCATTTTTTTGAAGGGATAGTCATAGAGCTAAGCTCAGATGTAGTGGAAGAGAAACTGAATTACAGATTTTATTCTTATCAAATATTCCCTTCACTTTTTATCATAAAAAAGGAGACCTAGCTTCCTATTTACTTGAAAACATAGTTTAAATCATATTGAGAAAAAAGATCACTACATTTGGAGTCAGAAGATCTCAGTTTTTTCTTGTGTCTATTAATGTAGCCAGTATTAGTGTAATTAGACAAATCCCCGTAATTTCTTTGATCCTTAGTTTCTCATCCAGAAAACCAGGGGTTGGATTGCATGATTGTTGTGTAGCTCTGCTTAGGTAGAGGCCTCTTTAATGAGACAAAATTTTATGTGTAATCAGGATCTTTAACTTGTATTTATTTATTTAATATATTTTTATTGATTTCAGAGAGGAAGAGAGAGGGAGTGAGAGATAGAAACATCAATGATGAGAGAGAATCATTGCTTGGCTGCCTCCTTCATGCTCCCAGTGAGGATTGAGCTCGCAATCCAGGCACGTGCCCTGACTGGGAATCACACTGACCTCCTGGTTCATAGGTCGATGCTCAACTACTGAGCCATGCTGGTTGGGCTTTAACTTTTAAATGTTTTAAATAATTTGAACTTGCTGCCTCCTATATCTTGTTAGTTATTTTGCTTGTTTTCTTTTGTTTTGTCCTTGGACTTCCCATTGCCTTTATTTAGATTTGGATTTCCATCTTGACCCAGGAAGCTAATGATGTATCTTCAGCTGAGCTTTACATGGACAACAATTGAAGCCCGATTGCTCAGTCATCACACTGCCACATCTTTTCCATCCCCTAGTTCACTGATGGGCTTTCAGACCTGTCTTATTTTCTTGTTTAGATATATTTTTATTGATTTCAGAGAGGAAGGGAGAGAGAGAGAGAGAGAGAGAGAGAGAGAGAGAGAGAGAGAGATAAAAACATCAATGATGAGAATCATTGATCAATTGCCTCGTGCAGGGCCCCTACTGGGAATCAAGCCCACAATTCGGGCATGTGCCCTTGACTGGAATCGAACCCAGAACCCTTCAGTCCACAGACCGATGCTCTATCCACTGAGCCAAACCAGCTAGGTCAAGACCTGTCTATTATCAGCTCAAATCAGCACTAACAGGCCTGGACAGAATACAATCAGTAGGCCTCCTTTTTGTTTTTTGGGTTTTTTTCCTTTAGTTATTTGGACGGGGAAGGGATGTTCAGTAACCCTAGAGTCCTTAGTGCAAAGTGAAAATGGAGACTCGAGAATAAACAGGTAACTTCTCATTGACACTACACCTATAAATCAACCCGAATCTCTAATTCTCTAAACATGCTGATCGTCAAAGAGGGATCAGTGGCCAGTGATGTTACAGCTCTGTTCACAGAAAACACCCATTCTGCTTCACCTTGAATTCTTACCACATTTTCTTTGACTTTTGGCTTCTTGCTTTCCTAAATTTATCCCTCAGTTTTTCTATGATTTTGAATTGGTCTCTTTCCTTTCATTGTCCTTTAATTCTCTAAACCCCTTTCTAAAACACAGATCATTACACCAATAGAGATAACATTGCATGGATTAGGGCCTTATACAGAGATACAGACACACATCAAGTGACATAATGCAACACATATTAACCATATAGAGCAGTGGTTCTCAACCTTCTGGCCCTTTAAGTACAGTTCCTCATGTGGTGACCCCCAACCATAAAATTATTTTCATTGCTACTTCATAACTGTAATTTTGCTACTGTTATGAATCATTATGAAAATATCTGATGTGCAGGATGGTCTTAGGCGACCCCTGTGAAAGGGTTGTTCGACCCCCAAAGGGGTCTCGACCCACAGGTTGAGAACCGCTGATATAGAGTCTCCACTCCCCAAACAAATGCGCAGCTGAATGAGAGCACGTGGTCAGAGTGTAAGGACAAGCACACAAAGAGTT
This sequence comes from Myotis lucifugus, assembly GCF_000147115.1. NCBI lineage: Eukaryota > Metazoa > Chordata > Mammalia > Chiroptera > Vespertilionidae > Myotis > Myotis lucifugus. The sequence goes on along the minus strand of NW_005871201.1, from coordinate 992,440 downwards.
TCCACATCATTAGGCATCGGGGATATTAGAATCAAAACCACAGGGACGATGACTCACACTGAGTATGACCCACCGGAACCCCAATTTTATGCAAGGATGGTATTTTTTTGGAAAACATTTCTTAAGCACATTCAGGCAGTCTGATTTACTAAACAGCTTTGTCTCCTATTGCTGAGTAATCCTACCATAAACCTAGTGAACAAGAGTGACTTATGTGAAAATCTAAACTTCATAAGTTTCAGGAGTCCCAGTAAATTAAATAACCAGGAGGGTTTTGTGTGTGTGCGTGTGTTTGGGAGGGGAGGGTGTTTGTTTTTTGTTTGGTTGGCTGGTTTGCCTTAATGCTCAGTCGCTTTGGTCAATGAGTCTAGAAGTGAGAGCTGGAGTCCTGGAAGAGGCATGGAGACATTTCCTCTCATTGAGTCTTTGATCAGAAGAGCATGATGAAACAGTGAAATGCTAGAAATAGTAGCAATGGTGAATTGTACGCCATTTTAATTACATTTTTGGATTACAAAGAAATATATATTGATTGTGAAATAAATCTGGAAATAGAGAACACTAGTAAGAGGGAAATATAAATTTGAGTCTCCAGAGATAATTTATTGTCCTATTACAAATACAATATATACTTCAATATGAAAGTAACTTAGAAGCTACAGAAGATCGAATGAAGAGTTATTTGTGATTCTTACAGATCAAGGACTAACTGTAGTGACTGTTTGGTCACCTGATGTGATTAATTTTGTTGAATGAAGGACATTGAATGTTTACTTGTTAATTCTCATAAAAATCTTGAATTTTAATTAACCCCAGCCTAGTCAATACTAAGATAGGATATAGCAGATCATGCAATCATTTTACATTTTAAACACGTATACAATGCTAATAATATTCGAAGGTGTCTTATGAATACTTCTCATTATGGAGTCAAATTTAAGAAGCACAGTTCAGTACCATAAATAAGAAAAAGATGTATCTTAAAGAGTCCTCCACACCCAACCGAAACCACACATGACCACTTTCAAGACCTCCTGTTTTCACTGCCGAATTCTGCATATCCAGCAGCAGTGGCTGGTAACCTCTTACAACTGAAACAGGAGTAAATTTCCTTTCCCCTCTTCAAGCTCTTAGTACACAATTCCAGTGGACAAGTTTTGGCCAATCACACTACAGCCCAGCCCAAGCCTTCCACCTCTGCAGAACATCTGTCTTCCTAAACTGAGAAACCAAACTGAGAATTTCTCTTCTCTCAGAATGTGGGGAAGGAGAGACATCTGGTTGCAAATAACTGTGTGCAGGGTGCAGGGGGAGCTGGAGAAAGGAGAAACTGATTCATCAGAAAATTGTATGTGTGGATAGTGTATAAATGCACACCTTCAGTGAATGTGCAACACTTTCTGGGGCTTCCTGAGAACACAGGTGCACTGGCTATGGGACAATACCCTCCAGTGAATTCTTTGGGTGAGATTGAGTACCCTCGTAGGTAGCTCTCCTCTTGGGGAAGTTTACTCCACAGTGTTCTGAATTTCACCTGCTGAAGACTAGAACATAGGAAATGGGTCATCAAGAAATGTTGCAGATGACCAAGGATCTTCTAAGGCAAAACACATTTTCCCTGTTTTTCCTTTCTCTTTCAACTGAGTGAAACAGCCACAGAGAAGCAAGAGCCAAATGCAGTCAGAACCCTAGTTTGCCAAAATGATTCCAATTTCAGATAAGCTTTTATGCTATGATTATTTCCGACAGGATAATGGCAACATCAAAGTCACTTATGAGCCACATGACAAGGAAGCTCTGTGTCATGAACCTGAAATCCAGACATTAGAGCTGTTTTTATTGATTTTAGAGAAAGAAGAAGCCTTGGGCAGGATGCCTTTCATCAGGATATTCAGCTCACATGCATAAACAGGGAAAGACAAATGGTGACATGAATATTCATTGCTCAAACAAGTATAATCATACTGATACCAATAACAGTGATAAAAATAAGAATATTTACCCTGCAAATTACTTTGGTTTACAAAGTATTATACATGAACGTCTTGTTAATTTTGAGTTAAGATAGGGAACACAATGCCTTAAAAACAGCTGTCTATGTTTTTTGTTTCTTTTTGTTAATATGCTTCCAGACAATACACTGTGCTGATATCAAGCTCCTCTGAAAATGTGCTTTGCTGCTTCACAGGAGCCATCCTCTCCTCCTCCCCCTCTTCCTCCTCTTCTTCATCATTACTAGCAGCAACAACATCATCATTTTCATTTCAATGACAATGTCCCTAAAAACTAATGTAGAAATATCAGAATTTTTCACATCTTCTTGAAAGTCAGTGGTGTTTTATTGCAAGAATAACAGTACCTTCCAAATGAATTGTTTTTCCTCTTTTAAAAGTTACCCTTCACAAAAGGCCTTTCTTGATCAGGTTAAAGATAATTACCTTTCAAAATCAATAAAATAGGAAGAAAAATCAAGGGGTACTTTAAACAAAAGTAATACTAAAATAAAATAGAAGCAGCCCAGCTAGTGTGGCTCAGTGGTTGAGCATCGACCTATGAACCAGGCGGTCATGGTTCGATTCCTCATAGGGCATGAGCCTGACTTCAGGGCATGTCCCCTGAGTTGCTGGATCGATCCCCATTGATTCTCTCTCATCATTGATGTTTCTATCTCTCTCTCTTCAACCTTTTCACTTTTTCGGATGGCTTCGGAAACGATTATTTCCAATATCTTACACTTGGCTGTGCGTGGGTTTATTTTTTATTAAATATGCCTGGGAAATTTTGAAATCTGATATTACCCAGGAACTTTGGAACTTATAAAATTATTGTCCCATTAAAGCATTATAGTTCTTGAAATCCATAAAGCCTGCAATAAAGTTTTTCTGGAGTCACCAGAATACCACCATTGTCAAGTCACACATAAACAGAATCGGACAAGTTAAGGACATCAGTCCAAAGCTAGAAATTCCAGGAAATTGGGAAGTAATTTACCTGAAGGAAGACTATTATCACTAATTCCTTTCGAAATGCAAACTATTCTCTACATTCAATATTTTCATTAGTTTTAAAAATGTCCTACTGACTTTCTCAATTCTTTAAGCATATACACACATAGGCAGCAGCAGTAATTCATCAGATTTTTCTACAGAAAACTTTAGGTCAAGGGTTTCTGGGTTTTGCAAGTAAAAATGTAAATTAAATCTTGAAAATAAAAATTAATCAGGGTGCTAGTAAATATCAATTGTTATTGTTCATAAAAATATATAATCATATATGTTCCTATAGTCCTGTTAAGGCTTTAAACTATAAAACTTTCTCAGCAGGTAGTAAAGGGTTGAATGTTGCTAAAATACATTCTATGGGTTTTGAACTCAGTTTCAGCAAGTTATAAAACCTTGTGTCCAAGATGTTATAAAAAATTGAAGTGAAGTAGCTACACACTAGTGATATGTCTTCACCTGTTATTTTCCAATTCTCCAAGTTGTGGTTTTTTTCAAATCAAAGTAGTCACATGAGACATACAGAAATTTCCAATTTTGTAAATTAAAATACACTTTAAATATTCAGTTGCTAATGCCATATGCGGTTTTTTATATAATCCACGTTGGATTGTTTGGTACTGGAATTAAGATTTTAGGTATTTTCATGTCACTCGTAGGTGCCTGTCTTTAATTCCATAAACAATCAGCTGCAGTCTTAGTTATGAAAATTTTAAATGTGAAATAAAGGAGAAGCTATTTTTCAAAAATTAACATCACTCTACATAACATTGTTTGTTACATTGAGACTATGGTACAATAATTTGGTGTATTCTAAATTCCTGGCTACTTAACATTTCTTAAAATGAAAGGAGAGACTATTTCCCAAGGGTACTAATATCACCCACAGAAATTGTCTCAGGCTGTGAAAATTAAAAATTAAATCATTTACACCTGGCCGGTGTGGCTCAGTGGTTGAGTATTGACCTATGAACCAGGAGGTCATGGTTAGATTCCTGGTCAGGGCACATACCCTGGTTGCAGGCTCAATCCCCAGTAGGGGGCATGTAGGAGGCAGCTGATCAATGATTCTCTCATCATTGATGTTTCCATCTCTCTCTCCCTCTCCCTTCCTCTCTGAAATCAATAAAAATATATTTTTAAAAAATTTAAATCATTTAAAATTATAATTTAAATCATGGAATGAGGACCAGGGACAAGGAAGGGCTGGGTTCCAAGCTGGTGTGCTATACTGTCCACTCGGTCTCTGCCCCTTTCACTTCATTATATGGTCTTGGGGATGAGTTAGGTGGCTGTCCACAGTTCAAGGCAGCGATTTTCAACCGTTTTATCTCTGACACACAAAACCTAATTACTAAAATTCTGTGGCACACCATACTATATATTTTTTCCGACCTGACAAAAAATAGGTATAATTTTGATTTATTTACACCGGAAGGCTATTGCTGTGTGTTGGCTATTTTTATTTTTTTATTTGACAATCTAAGGGAAAAGAGGTCAGTGCCCCTGACTAAATAGTTAGGTATTGCATGTTTTATAAATGTTTGCGGCACACAGGTTGAAAATCGCTGGCCCAAGGCCAAACAGTTTTCAGCCAGCCATTCAGGGTAAAAGACTGAAAATAGAATATGAATAAAGAGTGTGAGGGCCAAAGGATTTAGTAAGAGAACTGCTGAGGTCATTATGTCCGAAATCCAAATGGCTGAATGTGTGAAACAGGCAATTTCCAAGCATAATAACTTCACTTCCATTTTAATTTGCCTCAACAGGATATTCAGTATACAAGCAATTAGTCCTCAAATACATAGCACAGTCTAAAAATGAATGTTAGATTATTTTACCTGTCTTTGACTTTCTTTTTGGACAGATTTATTTTTAGCTTATCTGAACATTTGTGGCATTTCCTATTATTAACAATATCGATTTTTTTGGATGAAGGTAGCTTTTTATAATTATTATTGTATTATTTTTCATCTGCATGTGAATTTACAATGATCTCAAAATAGAGTTTTAAAAGAAATAGATGTTGTCAAGAGAAAAGAAGGGAGAATAAAGAAAATTTGATGGAGGAGGTGGTTAGAAGGAAAACTACCCTAAGTACAATGAGCAGCAATAATGTTTTTTTAAGCAAGAGAGTGATTTCTTTTGGTATTTGTTTTATGAAATATCTTGTATTTAATTATTCTCCTGTAATGATCCTGAAGATTATTTTCCTGGACAAAAATAAATAGCTACCTAACCATCAACAATTTCAACTTCTCTTAAATTATTCTATACTAGAGGCCCAGTGCACAACATTCGTGCACTTGGGGGTGGGGGGTTCCTCAGCCCGGCCTGTGCCCTTTAGCAGTCTGGGAGCCCTTGGGGGATGTCCAACTGACAGCTTAGGGCCACTCCCCGTGGGGAGCAGGCCTAAGCCACAGTCGGACATCCTTAGCTCTGCCATGGAGGCGGGAGGGGCTCCCGCAACCACTGCTGCACTCGCCAGCAGTCAGCCAGGCTTGTGGCTGAGCAGCACTCCCCTGTGGGAGTGCACTGACCACCAGGGGGCAGCTCCTGCTTTGATCCTCTGCCCCCTGGTGGTCAGTGCGCATAGAGACTGGTCGTTCTGCCATTCGGTCGATTTGCATATTACCCTTTTATTATATAGGGTTTTTCTGATTTTTCCATCTGTAATATAAATTTTAAATTCTTTTTTTGTTTTGTTTTATCTATGATGCTATAATCTCTTCCATTAATCTTTGGAGTTCCTGGGGCTCCTCAGGAAGCTAGTCCAGGCTGGCTCTGACCTCCTGTGGGTCTGGACAGCACACTGGTAGGTTTGAGATTTCCAGATCAGTTTCAGGAATCAAACCGAACAAAGTTCATCTCCCACTTCTGCCCCCAGCTTTCACTTTCACTGAATATCTTAATCCTACCTTGTTAGAAGAATATTATGAGAAGCAGGAGTAATCTTATGAGTATTATCTTTGCCCTTCATTTGAAGATATGTATCATGAAGTCCCTTTCTAACCTCTCCTTCTGCACTTGTGGCTTCTTCACACACTCTGCTTGAGGTCTTTGACTTGGGCCCTTTCGTTTCCATCATGGGTAGTTTGGAAAATAACTTTTTTAGGCTATGGTTTCTACACGTGAACTAAAGCTTGGGGAAAAATACTGGAAGTACTGGATAAAGGAATCTTATTTTAATATTAGTTAATGTCTCCATTTAATAGCAAAAGAACACAGTATAAGAGAACAATGGGGAAGAGGTATTAACCAGAGCAGTTCTGACGTTACACCTAAAATAGCCCTGTTCATTTCCAGCAAATTTTGCAAAACTCAGCTCATTATAGGTGTTGACCTTCCTGCACTATTCTTACTGATCCATGCTCCATTTCTATATTTAGAGATATTTGTCTTCCTTTTTGGTTGCCTTCCTTCCTTTTCATATTCTGTGCATGCATTTTTACAATCGGAACACGTAATAAGGTTCTCTGCATAGCTATGCCATTTTCTTTCATTAGGAGCCTTCTTTTCTTCCTCATTGAAATAGTTTGAGATTTGCATTGTCAGTTATATCATTAGCAGTTTTTGCTGCATTTCTGAACTTCTTAGTTTTTCATGTCTGAAATTGTTGCAACCTTCTTTCTTGAAGTCAAAAGTCCCTGTCCAATGAATACCATCCCAAAGATATTCCAAAGTCTAAAACGACATGGTCAGTTTTCCCAGAGTCTGTCACTGGTGCTTTATGAAACAAATTGTCCCTGCTGGTCAAATTAGGCCAAAAATGTTAGTTCTTATAATCACTTCCTTTACCCTTGAGGGCATGAAAATGTCAGGAAGACCAGGCAAGAATTTTTCACTTGTTTTGCTAGTGTAGAATAGACTTCCAGAAATGAACAGATCATTGAGGTTTCTATGTCACGCCTATAGTTCATATTATAACAGTTTTGTGATTGTGTAATCACAACTAATTTCCTTAGGACAGGTAGTCATAACTTTTTGTCACATCCAAATTACTTTTCCTATCTTTTTATCTCACTTAAATAATACTCTCCAACCTCCAATAATAAGTAAGGTTTATAGATTTCTCTGCCTAGTGAACATTTTCATAGTGTAAAGTGATGTTTATCTTCCCTTCTGATTCCATGATTTTGAAGTGTGGGGAGCTTCGTTAAGTACTTATAACCTAGAGTGTTACCTGGCACATAGCAGGCTCAGTAAATCTTTGTTGAAGGAATAGCACACTCTGAGGATGATCATTTTTATCATTAGGAATTCCCTTGCACCTCTCTTGCATTCTCACCATTGTGTTTCATGTCATCATCAGCCAGCAGTCATGTACCTCTCTAACCATCCCTGAAGACTGCATTATTGAGGAAGGTGGGACGGCTGAAGATGGAAAGTCCCTGTAAAAGCTGTTGCAGTTGTTCAGCGTCGAACTTATTTGCACAAAGCTTTTGAAGTGGTCAGAGCACATCTACTCTGGGTAGATGACACAAGCAGCAGTAGAACATGGCCTTGGTTTCAATGAAGGATTACAGGACAGAGAATTCTTCCCCTCTTATTCCAAGATTTATGGGATGGTCAGTGAAGTGGCCTGATGTAGAATAAAAAGACTAGGAGTTTATTTAAAATAACATTTTTTAAAAAATGTATTTTTGTTGATTTCAGAGATGAAGGGAGAGGAAGAGAAAGATAGAAATGTCAATGGTGAGAGAGAATCATTGATTGGCTGCCTCTATATGCCCCCCATTGGGGATAGAGTCCACAACCCGGGCATGTGCCTTGACTGGGAATTGAATCCTGACCTTCTGGTTCATAGGTTGATGCTCAACAATGAGCCATGCTGGCCGGGCTTACAAAACCATATTTGATATAGGGTATCAGGGATAGCTGACCAAATAAACAAAATCTGCAGCTTATGATACACATAAATTCCTCCCTTAGGTAAAGAGTTCTCAAATGTTCCAACCATGGATGGTTTCATTTACTCTAGAGAGAGAATTCAGATTTCATTAGGTAATTATGTCACCATGATTGGCAATAACAAAGTACCTGTGAGCTAATGAAGAAAAATGAATGAACCCTGTAAAAAGTTGTAGCACTTCTAAAACATTTGACAATTTTAAACTTTGGTTCGGTGGAAATGGAGATTCATGTTTCAAAGTGGCCCTCAAAATACCCATTTTTGGCCATGAAAATAAAAACAAAGATCACACATAGTAGGTATTTTATCTGAAGTTAATTATGAGCTTCAATAAAATATGCTATGGTTGTCTATTATATCATTTGACGACTTCTATAAAAATTATATTGTGGAAAATAAATGCCTGGAAAATTTATTTTCTTTGAGAATATGGTATGTTTTCTCATGAACAGTGAAATTTATATTAATGGTTATGTTGTCATTTTAACCTTAATGGCTATAACTCTCAGAATAAAATATACTACACAAGTCAAGTAAATTTCTAGAATTCTGTGGTATGTCCATCTGAATTCCTGATTTTCCATTCTAATTTATATTTCACAGGTACTTCACTATAATTTATTCTTTATAGATTTAACTTTTGTGGAATATTCTATGCTATTTCAAATCTGTTCTAAAATGAGACAGGGTTTAAGGGGGAAAAAAGAGGAAGAAAAGTACAAGCAATAAGCATATACTGACAAGCTGTGGATAATTTAAGAAACGTAGTTATTGAAATAGGTGGACTTTATGGCCATGAGCGGAAGTTCAATATCACTATAATTAACTTCTACAAAAAATGCCCCACTGTGTCCATTATTCTGTTCATCAGGACATTCAGGTACTGAAACTGCACATACAAAGGTAATCACAAAGGAGCGGCCAGTGTGTAAATTATTTGCATTGATAATGTATTTCTAGAGTTCACTCAGAAAAAGTTATGCATGCAATAACAAAAATAATATTCTAAAACCAGCAACGGCCTGTTTAACACCAAGGAATAAAATGCATTCGCAATCCACTACGTTACCAGGTTTCTTTGCAATTCCTCTTTTGTAGTTTAGTAGCTACTGCATTGGGAGTTTAAAAATCCTAAATATTCAGTAAGAAATGAGTTTAGAATTTAACCCTAGGTTTTAGTTTATTCCAAATAAACTCCAAAATGTCATCTATCAATCCAATTAAAGACAGGTCTAGGCTGAGAGATCTGACTAGCGCACGTTTTTCCAAAGCAGGCTCGCCGTCCCGCCGAATCGCCAGCCACCTGAGCATTTCAGATCCTTGCTGTACATGACTCATCCAGCCGGTACCCAGGCACCTTTGAATTTTCCATTTGTGACTCTGACTCAGAGCACATTGTAACTGGGAGTTCAGTCAAAGCTTCCAACTTAAACATCCTGTTACAATAGAAAAAGAAAACTCTTGATTTTTTCATAGCCGGTAATCTCAACAAATTTTCTTTTTTGTTGAATTTCTTGATGTTTTTAAGTATTCGATGGTATCATCTGAAGATGAAACTTTTTTACTACATTTATTCCACACAATGCTTATATTCCATTACCTAGAACCACCAAAACAATGTCAAATAAGCACAGTGGTCAATAGAATTCTTATTTGGGTCCTAGTTTTAATGAGAACCGCTTTAATATATCACCACCTATATTTGCTCTTGGTTCCTAAAATGTCCTCATAAGGCATTTTAAGACTTTTACAGGCACTAAAATAATCATGTTTCATCACAGTTTTTCCCCCCATGAAATAAGTTAAATTCCCTAGAGGTGAACCATCTTTATATAACTATAATGTGAAAATTTCCCTTGAAAAGTCAGCCATCACTGGTTTCCTTGCTCAAAACCACTACACTTTCACTCCCTGCTGAAGGGAACTCAAATAGCTCCTTCAAAGATGCCTGAAATTCTCTTCATTTTCAATTCATTTCTTAGTCCTCTTGTTCTTCCAACCTGTAGATTTTTAAAAATTTGTTTTTCTGTATCACTGAATAGATTGAACTCTTTAAAACAGGGACTGACATAATTTTGCTGTCTCCTGAAACTATCATAAGGTCTGCCATGTAACAGATATCCAGTACATACCAAAATATAGGACTTAAAGGACACTTTTTTAAATTTGACAATCTATACTAATAAAAGGATAATATACTAATTAGACTGGACGTCTTCCAGACGCCCTTCCAGACAAAGCCATGGTGGTGGGGGCCGAGGCAGAGGCGGTTAGGGGCGATCAGGCCTGCAGGGGAGGGCAGTTAGGGGTGATCAGGCCGGCAGGCAGAGGCGGTTAGAGGCGATCAGAAAGGCAGACAGGCAAGCAGTTCAGAGCCAGTGGTCCTGGATTGTGAGAGGGATGTTCTGGATTGGAGAGGGTGCAGGCCGGGCTGAGGGCACCCCCAACATGCATGAATTTCATGCAGTGGGCCTCTAGTATTAAATAAATATAAGATATAACTATAATATTTAGGTATATTTTATTGCCACTCAAAGAAAATTAGGCAGAAAATAAATAAGTTATCCACATTGAAAAGGAAGAAGTAGAATTAATTCTATATATATTTGATAAAACGATTCCTTGCTTCTTTTGGTTAGTATTCATATAAAATAACTTTCATTATTTCTTAATTTTCATAATTTATTTTGTAAGGCATAATCATTCGCAAACAACATAGAGCTATTTGTTTACTTTTAAATCAAATCTGATAGTCTCAGCATTACAAAAGGTGATTGATTACATTTATTCTGATTACTAATATATTTAGATTTATTTCTACATCTTATTCCAATTTTTTAAAATTTACTATCCTTTTCTTAGTACCTCCTATTTTTTCTTTTCCTGCCTCCTGCTGATTTGATAGAAATTTTATTCCTGGCTTAGAAATTAAATGCTGTATTTCTATTGTTTCAATGGTTCTGTTTCTTTTAAATTTTTAACATACACATTTAACTTTATTTCTGTCTAATAAAGTCTAAAGTAAATCACTATCTTCTTTTAAATGATTCAAAGACATGTAATAATATTTCCTTCAGTAACTCCTCTTTAGTTATTTTAATTACTCTTCACTATTTAAGTTCCACCTTGTCTTAAAGCCATACAAAAGTAGTTATTATTAGGAATCTTAGTAATTTTAGTATTTGTAAGTTTGTTAGGTCAATTGCTTTGTTCACTATTTCGTCGCACTTTCCAAACTTCTCTTATCAACGTACTTTTTTTCCTGCTAAACTATATCCTTTAGTGTATTTCAGTGGAGGGTTATTTTTTAATGTGTATGAATATCTATGTCTTAAATCCTTACTTTGAACAATAGTTTATCTAGGTATAAAGTTTTATTCCTCAACAACCTGAAAATATTTAATTGTCTTCATGCACATATTATGCCTAATGAGAAATGTAATATCTACCCAATTATGTCTCTTTTTCAATAATCTGTCTTTTCTCTCCAGTGTCTTCACATCTTTTTTTGCCTTTGACGTCCTATAGTTTCACAACACTGTGTCTAGTTACAGGGACCTGCTATGTTTCTTCCAATCTGAAAGTTCACATCTCTTCAAATGGGAAACATTTTCCATCTTGTCTGAGTTTGAGTTGAGGAATGATGGATAATACAGTATAATTCCTTTCTTGTGGATAATTTCCTCAAATTTGTCTTACTATAGTGTTTTCTTCAGTTGTGCATTATTTAATCCACAGGAGGTTTTTATTTACTCATGAACACGATTTTTAGAATTGCTATCTTTTCTTTTTTGCGCACTTTCCTTTATAGAGGTTTCAGCTTGTGGTCCTGACAGCAATCACTGCTCACTGACATCTAAATACCAATCATCACTTAAGAATAAATGCTTTAAATGTCTCCAGGGGCTGAAACAGTTTGTCTAAAACTCATTTCTTCAGCTGTAAGTACCCTCAACATTCCTGCCACATGGTACTTTTGAATTTAATTGTCTTAATGTTCTTATAACTTATTTAACTTTTCTATGTGTTTTGTGAGTGCAGCAATCCACTAAATTTCACAAAAATTACCCCATAAAGGTTTTAAAATATTTTTCTTTTTATCAGTCACCCATATTTTCTCATAAGGATATACTGTTATCAATATATATAGCTCCATGAATCCTAAACTGAGTATAGGGGTATACTAGTAATGTATTGCTGGAAGCCAATTCTAGCATGTCAGCAAGGGCTGAATCATCTGGAGTGGCTGAAGGGCATTTCCCCAAACCTGAAAAGGGATGATTGCATGCTGCCAGACAGCACAGGGCATCTTAATCTACATGTTATTGCCTCCTACTGGCCAAACACCTGAACAGCTGTAGGCAAATTCTTCCATTCTGACAATGGACTGTGTATATGAAACCCTACCCTTTGAAGTGTATATCTCCACCTTGCCTTAGGACAATTTGTGTTAATAAATAGCAAGGGGTTCTGAGACAAGGAGATCTTAGTTTCTTTACCTAGGTTCCTCTGACACCCAAATGCCTTTCAAAATTATGCTTCGTCTCTAGACTCTTTATTAAGTTACACACAGCCTTTCTCCAGATTGCTGAACCTTTCTAGATGCTGGAACAAGAACCCCAACAATGTATGGCCTAGAAATAATTTTTATCTAAGACAACATCAAGCAAAAAAAGCACCAACCCCCCCCCCAAAAAAAAAACAGCACAACAAATATATACCTTGAGCTTAAAGAATAAATTAACCAATCAAGTTAGTACAAATTTCTACGAGGGTAGTACCCACTTATAATCAAAAGTTTAAGATGAGTATGATTATTTTGTTATTTCTCTTTATCCAGTCTTATTTAGGTGGGTCTCTTATTATGTAAAACTAGAGGCCGGGTGCACGAATTCATGCACCAGTGGGGTTCCTCAGCCTGGCATGCGGGATCGGGCTGAAACCGGCTTTCCAACATCCCCCGAGGGGTCCCGGATTGTGAGGGGGTGCAGGCCAGGCCAAGGGACCCCACCAGTGCACGATCAGGGCCAGGGAGCATGCGGGAAGTTGGCCAGCCAGGGAAGGACCACGGGAGGGCTCCAGGGCATGTCCAGCCCATCTCACTCAGTCCCCATTGGCCGGACCCCAGCAGCAAGCTAACTTACCAGTCAGAGTGTCTGCCCCACGGTGGTCAGTGCACATCATAGTGAGCGGTTGAGCAGCCTTAGCATATCATTAGCATATTACGCTTTGATTGGATGAACGAACTACCGGGCACTTAGCATATTAGGCTTTTATTATATAGGATTGATGATAACCTTATAGAAGTCTTTATTTTGTTAGGGTCATTATTTTAATGGACTAAGAAACAATATTAGAATACATTAAGATCAAATGGATTGTTTCACTGAGCAAACAAACCATAATGATAAGTAATTATTTAGCTAAAACATTACTGGCATTTTAAATTAGTGAAATAAGCTAATTTATTTACTGCAATTTAGGTGATGAATTAACTATAACCACATTTGGTAAACCTTGAATTTTATAAAACAATCCTATACATTTTTATTCAAATAATTGCTCAATACCATGAGTACTTCTGTCGATTATTTGTTAATTTACTGAAATGGAACTAAGTAACTATGCCATCTGTCACCAACACTCATTTCTAAAACCAGCTGACCCCTTAGTGTTAAATGCAAATTGACCTATTCATTCAACTGGTAAATTGCACATGTTTGAGTTAATTTTGCCACTTTGCCACTCTTTTATACTCACCACACACCTGGACTTATTTTTGCCATTTCAGGAATTGTGTCAATAAACATACAATTTTATATCATCCAATTACCATCCTCCTCTTCACTTTAAACACACCTTCAAAATACATTCATTTGACCCTCAGAATTTAGCCATATATTATTTAATAGCCAGATGAACTCTTTCTTACTTAAATTTATAACCCAATTAACAGAAATATTTTTAAATACCCAAATTTGGTACTCATATAGTTGGAAATCTATTAGGAATAAAACAACAAAAATATGAAAACTCTTCAATGTCATTTCGATAAAAGCTCTGTGTATTCAAAAGGCTGAAATAAAGGGTTGTTCCAAGCTTAACATGTAGAAATGTTTTTATTCTTTCACTAAAACATGGGATTCTGTACAAATTATTCTCATTAAAGCTAATGATAATCTTGACTCTAAACTTCCCAGGCTCTCCGTGGTAAATTAAAGGGTGGTATTTCTGAAGTTATCTAAAGACAAAGACATCACTATCTGCCCCTTACAAGCCATTGTTAACTTAAATGGTTGTGAGGCTCTATGCACCACACAACTTAATCACCACTCACTGCTGGCTTTACAAATGTTGTACCAAGAGTCAGGCATTTTAAATTAGTGAAATAAGCTAATTTATTTACTGCAATTTATGTAATGAATAACCACATTTGGTAAACCTTGAATTTTATAAAACAATCCGGACTAGTGGCCCGGTGCAGGGATTCGTGCACATTGAAAGGAAATTAATTAGAATTCCTGGGGCAGCGCCGCAGCTCAAAGGGCGTCTGTGAAGTGAGCAGGGTCCCTCTGGCAGGTGGAGTCCCTCGGCCTGGCCTGTAGGGATCAGGCTGAAACTGGCTCTCTGACATCCCCTGAGGGGTCCCAGAGTGCGAGAGGGCACTCTACAAAGTTGCTATCGTACAGGGTGTGGAACGCAAACGCAAGTGTGCAGTAAACCAGATTTGGGGCTAACAATGCCCCAGGAATAACATAACCCACTGTCGAAGGTGGAATCACATGGCCCCGTGAGGAATCTGGCTCCCTCTTCTCTGGTTCCAGGGTGCGGCACCCGAGAACCACCGCTGCCAAGTCACCTCAGCTCAACAGCTCCTGTGTTGAGCATCTGCCCCCTGGTGGTCAGTGCACATCACAGGTACCGGCTGGTGAGCAGACAGTCACTTAGCCTTTTATATGTATAGATGCTGTCATGTGCTGCTCAGAACTTGTCCTCAAGGACCAAAACACTCATTTCTTCCATTGCTGTGAATGCTGATGGCCAACAGCTTTCTCATTAGTCTCTCTCCAGAAACTGGCCTCTACAAAGAGAGCAGACTGGCCCAAGGTTCAGCCCCTCCCCAAGAGTGGCCTGTATTCAAAGACTTGTGATGGAGGAGCACAGAAGCCTGGCTCCTTGTCTAAATACTCAGGAGGGACATCCATGATTGAGAGCTTCCTGCAGGGTAGTCTGAGGCCATTGTAACAGCTCATAACTCACCTTCTTCCCTTCTCAATATTGTCTTGACCACCTTTCCTAATTTTTCCCAACACACACCTCCTGCCTGGCAACCTCAGAGTCTCAGGGTCTGTTTCTCCGGGAACCTGTCCTCTGGCACTAGTTTCCCTGACTTCAGTGATGTTCAGTGGAAGCAGTTGAACATCTCCTGATCTAAAGGGCTTCACAGTTAACAGAAGGAGCTAGAGGAAAGAACAGAATGACTTAGGGACCATAACCGGGCCCACTGGGGATATTTGGCCACATTTTCATTTGTCATCAGGAATTTGTTTTAAAAGCATTCACAGAAACCTGTTTTCTCAATACAGAGGATGACATTTCTACTAAGTGGCAATACTTCAGAACAACTGAAAATGCAAATGGTGAATTTTGCAGCAGCTTTTAATTCACTGTAGGTTATGCACTTCCTCTGAATAATGATGACTTACCAGAGAAATACTTCATGATTGACAAAAAGGGAGGGAAGAAATGCCATATGTAGAATGTTAATCGAAACACTTAAAGTAGGATAACAGCTATATAGGACTACACAAATACAAACATTGGGCTCTAGCAGTGAAGTAAGGTAAAGATAAAGAGAGTTAAATTAAATCTAAGTTCACTGCATGACAATCGGGTCTCTACCAGGGCTGTTGAAATATTAGATCATTTTTGTACTTGCTGAAATGGCACAGAAAAATAGCAGATTTATTAGAAATTCCATTTAAAGAATCCTGGATTCTGGGACACCAGCACCTGCCTCTTTCCCAATTTGGGAATCCCTAAGGGGAGAGTTTCTTTATACCACCTAAGCATTGCTTCAGTCATAGATTATGCAACTGCAATTCGTTACATAAATGAGGTCCATCAAGCCCAGGATAAACATATTTACAGATGTTTCACTGATTTTAGTCAGTGGGAAAGCAAGCGCTCCCCACTAATAAGTTAGAAACAGATAAATCAGCATTACGTGTGTTCAAAATTTGTTTATCAGATCACACACACACAAATCATTGCCGCTTTGCTCTTCTGAGGAGTACAGAACAAACACACTATCCATTAGAACCTGTGATTAATCACCAACAGCTGTGCCTTATGCAACTCTGTCTATGAACCAGAAGACACCATCTCTAGGAGCCCAGTGTCTCATTAATTACATTTAAGGTCTAGAGGTGTACTGAGGAATGCCTTTGTGCTGATAAGCAAATATAATCCACTGAATTAGCATCTTACAGCGGAAGTTTGCCTTACTTTCATTCTTATAGGTAGTAAATATATATATATAGCTTGATGAACAGCATTTGTATGTGAATTCATTCTATACATATGAGCAGTTACATTTTATTTCTAATTTATCTGTGCTATGTATGTGTGTAGTAACCTCAGATCTATCAAAATTGAAGTGATGTAAAGGCCTATAACTTATACTTGTCATTGACATTATTTCTTATATCAAATTAGAAGGCGCAGAGAATCAATTATTCTTGAGTCAGCAGATGGCTAAACTAATGTTGTTAGCCATAATGACAACCAGCAAGAACTATGATTGGGGGCATATAAATATATATTACTAAAAAAGGAATATCAAACACAGACCACTGAAAATCAAACTTTGGGACTAGACAAAATTCATCTGGTAAGAATGACAGCAAATTTTGTGATAATTATAGAATCATATGATCTCACTTACAGCACTAATTTTCAGACTTTACTTTTTTTAGGGCATTGCCTTTGAAAGATCATGATTTGCAAGTAATTCATTCAAGAGGGATGTATTTCAGCTCCTGCTATGTGCCTAGCATTATGTTCTCATGGGGGATATTAAGGTGATTAAGACAAAATCTTGCCCTCAGGGAGTTTTGTCTGGAGGAGCAAAGATAAGTCAAGAAATAATGGCAATAAAATAAGAACAAGTGCTATGACAAGGGGGAATTAATTCTACAGGTCAAGGGAAGGTGTGGCTAAGGTTAAGACATGGGAAAGGGAGAATAAGTAGAATTTACAGATGATCAAGAGATGGAAGGGGATTCCAGAAAAGGAGCACAAGGGGCTAAATCATGGAGGCATGAAGTGTATGGCAAATTCTAGAATTAACCTGGGGAAAGATGAGGCTGGAAAGGTAGTCTGAAGCCTGTATTGAAGTATAGTAATATCTATGCTCCTACATTTACTCCATCTTTCAATTTTCCATGGCTTTTATATTAAAAATAGCAACATTCAATCATGCACTGAAAATCTTGTCTGAGTATTTTATCCACTGGCTCGGGGAAAAAGGACATGGTTTTCTGGTTAGGTGAAGGAACAGACACATCGGATCAGCTAAGGTCTTTCTATAAATTCCGCATAACCTTAAATAAGTGAATAAACGGGCATTTGACCCTCTGTCAAAAACACACTTCCCTGCTCCAAACACAAATGAGCATTTTGTTTTGAAACTTCCTCATCTTTTCTCTTTCTCCCCTAAATTTCTCCAACTTCTACTCTTTAGGCAGGTCATGCTCTAAAGTACATTAACTAGCGAATTTTAAGAGGAGTGTGGTTTCTTTCAGTCAAGCTAAAAAAAAAAAGAAAGTTTACAAATAAGTATGCACTTCAAAGAAACTCTTTAAAAATCTCTTGAACAAGAGAATCTTTTCCTTGTTAACTTTATGTCAGGTTGACATTAACATCATAAAATTATTGAATTGTTTTTCCTGTTTGGAGCAAGTCCTCAGGCAGCAGTCACTAACACAGTTTGTTTCAAAGACTTCTGAGGCAAACAAAAGAGATCTATTCAGGCTAGTTTCCTCCTCCAAGGACAATCTAAGGGCATTTGCCCAGGGACAATGGGCAGTGCCCACATGAAACAATGGCCATCTAACTTGAGGGCAGGAATATGCGTGTGGTGATGGGAAATAATCCATCTGTAACCTGCTGTTCTAATTACTGGGAACTGCCTTCCAAATGACACAAATAACAATGTTATAGCTTAAAAAAGGGGAAAACTGATAGTTGACTTTGGTAGAATTTCTGTCTTAAAATAGATAAAGTATATCAATTTACACAGTCAGTATTAACTGTGTTCTAATTAGAATTGTTCCCACAGGAAATTGATAGTACACGTGTCATAATAAAAAAGCTTAAAAACAGGTTATTTGACAGATTGAGTTAATTATACTGATATTTTATATTCATTCTACTTATTATTTTCCTTATTTCATCTATTTTAATCAATCCTGACTTTATCCTATAAAAATTCCTGTATACCTTGACCTTTTTAATTCAATGCATACTTAAATTTTCTCTCTCCTTTTCTATTTCCTTTCTTATATATTTTAAAGGTGTAATTTAACATATAACTTGTATCCCATTATCCAAAAGAACAAATGATAAATAACAACATTATATAAGCCAAAAAAACTGTAATAGGTAGTATCACTTACAATAAGGGGTCAGCAAGCTTTTTCTGGACTAATCAACATCAGAAATTGAATCACTATGATTAAATTCTGTTGTAGCACAAAAGTGCAGCCACAGACAATAAATGAGATGGTCTGTAATCTCATAAAATGTAGTGCCAAAACCAGGTGGCAGACTGGCTTTGGTGGTACCAGTAGAAGTCTATCCATCCCAGACATAGCCATCAGCTGTAGATGGAAATAGAACCTTGCTATGAGCACAAGGAACGAAGTGCAGATGGAAAGGTTTTCTTCAGCCCTCACAACAAAGCTCAGTGTAGCACCGGCTCATTTTCTTACAGAGCTTTGTCATGCTGTTATTATGAATAAGAAAACCTTACCAAGCTGCAAATGCTTCTTCGACATGTTTAAATGTGTCCCCACTCGATGTCAGGTTAGGAGCCAGGGAAGAAGCAGAGGGAACTGACACCACACCGGTTTCACTTCTAGCCAATATACGATAAAGGCTGCAGTCTCCTTAGTCAATATCAGCATCCCAAATGCATCAAGTCTAAGAAAGGCTTCTTCCAAAACTCTGGTGAACAAGGAAGGTGATACTAGAAAGAAAGCAAGTCTAGTTCAAAGGCACAAGTGAGACTAGACACTAAGAGCTCTGCTTTACGCTCTGTGGAATACTCAGTCCAAGTGCACACTCACAGCTCCACCCCAGGGAACACAGTGCACAGGTTGGCTTCCTCCAAAACAGGCTCTGATGGAAGAGATCAAATGTGTTAAATCTGCATTTTTATTTTCATGGCTGGAAGCGTATTGGGAGAAATGGGTATTTTCCTCTGCTTCCCATCTTAAGCATAAGCAAGGCTCAGGAGCCTTCTGAAGGTAGCTGTTAATCTCCTTTCAACAGAGGGTTAATCTATATATATAAAACCCTAATATGCAAATAGACTGAATGGTGGAATAACCGAACAACTGGTCGCTATGATGGGTGCTGAACACCAGGGGGTGCATGCAGAACATGGTGGTCGGCAGTAGGCAAAAGAGCATGGAACATGGTGAGCATCGGCTATGGTGGGATGGTGGACCAGGTGAGCGGGGGCACCAGACCAAGGCGGGGCGCTGGGCTGCTGTCATCGGGGTGAGCCTCTGGTGGTTACTGAAAATTCTTTGCTCCCACAGTCCTGCCCAGCACTCGCACCTGCTGCCGGCGCCCGGCGCTGGTCCCGATCACTCAGCACTGTCAGTGGGTGTGAGCGGCAGCTACTGGCCCCAATCACCCCTGAGGACTTCTCCACCTCCCCCTGCTTGTGAGGGACAATCAGGGCAGCAGCTGCTGCTCACACCCACTGTTGGTGCTGGCCCCAATCACTCTGTGCCATCAGTGGGTGTGAGCTGGGCCAGCGCCATCAGTGTGTAGGTATGGCAGCAGCGGCAGGAGCAGAGCTGCCTGCAGACAGGGGACCAGGGGCCATGGTAGGAGGGGCTGGGCAGGGGCACAGAGGATGGGCTGAGATCCGCCCCTGTGCCCACCGCAGCCTTGTGGCCCACAGTTCCTTTCAAGGTGCAGAAATTCATGCACTGGACCCCTAGCCTATAATAATAAAAGCATAATATGCTAATTAGACTGGATAGCCAGACAACATTTTGGACGAAGCCGGGGCTGCGAGGGCCGAGGCAAGCTGCCACAGCTGCGAGGGCCAAGCCCCTTGCACAAATTTTGTGCATTGGGCCTCTAGCCTAGTAATAAATAGAAAATAGCATTTCCCTTTGATAAAGGAGCTTTAAGTGAGAATACAAAGATGAAACCAATTGTCTTAAATAAATTATAGTGAAGAATTTTATTTAAATGCTGTTTCATCAGACTACTTTAAAGGAATGAGAAATCTGTTTCTTTGGTATCACAAAGTATAAAACATATCACAAAATTAAAACACCTTGATGAGAAGTTAACCTGTCCTCCATAAGTCGAAAGAAATTTGAACCAAACAGTCCCATCACTTATATGATTAGTTCAATATCCATTTACCTTCCTCCACTCTTACTTTATTCAATCAACATGACTATTTAATACCTACTATGACTGCACACCTGTCGTGGTGCTGAGTCAAAATTAAGGGCCCTACCCCTGACAGTTTAGTGAAGAATTAGACACACAAATAGATAAATACTGTAAAAGAAATTAGTTTTATGTTATACTGTAATTTCTCGAGTGTAATATCAGTCTTATTGTATAGACCAGGGGTGGGCAAACTTTTTGACTCGAGGGCCACAATGGGTTCTTAAACTGGACTGGAGGGCCGGAACAAAAGCATGGATGGAGTGTTTGTGTGAACTAATATAAATTCAAAGTAAACATCATTACATAAAAGGGCAAAGTGCTAGGGAGCAAGGACAGAAAAGGGCCTGGAGGTGGATGGAGAACCATCAAGTGACCTCATCACAATCCTACACAGAAGTCAGACAATGGGGAGGTGACAGACTGGGAGGAGTTTTATTTCCTATTCAACTTAAATATGAAGTCTCACACTGAATCCTGCAAAGAGCAGGAACCTAAAGCCTCAAACTCCAGAATCCAACATTTTCTTTCTGCAACACTTGTACACTATCTAGACCAAAAACAAGACCAGCCGTGTTAGAAGAAGACCAACAAATGTCTATGAACATGTGGTAGAACTATGCAATTCTCTCAAGGCAATTCTGCTATGACCATCTATATATATAAAAAGCCAGCAACTGGAATGCTGTAACAATCGGAATGACTGATCACTATGATGCCCACTGTGGCCAGCGAACCAGCTTGATTGGGGTTGGGGGCGGCTGGCCAACCTTCTGCAGCACCTCCCCCCAGCCGGCCCTGCCCCAGATGGGCTCCCACCACCCTGATCAGGGGCAGGGCCGGCCAGCCAATTGCCTGTAGCCCTTCCCCCTGGGCCAGCCCCACCCCTGATTGCCCCTCCTACCCCAATAGGAAGCGGGGCCAGCCAACCAACCTCCTGCAGCTCCTCCCCCCGGCCAACCCCACCCCTGATGGGCCCCCACCACCCCAATCAGCCCTAAGCCCCTCCCCCCGACTGGCCCCACCCCCGATCAGCCCCCACCACTCTGATTGGCCCATGGCCCCTCCCCCCAGCCAGCTCTGTCCCTAATCAGCCTCCCCCCATACCAATCCGGGGGGGGGGCCTGGCTGGCCAACCTCCCACAGCCCATCCCCCTAGCCCCCATTCATGGGAAGGGGGCCAGCCAGCCCACCACCCCACAGCCCCTCCCCATGGTCGGCCCCCACCCCTAATTTGGTCCCCCCCACCCCAATTGGGGGTGGGGCCCGCTGGACAATTTTCCTGCGGCCCCCCGCCCTCAGCCATCCCTGCTCTGATGGGGCCCAATTGGGGCGGGCCAGCTGGCCAACCTTCTGTCGTCTCCTCCTCCCAACAGGCCGAGCCCTGATCTGCCAATTGGGGCCGGGCCAGCTGGACCCCACCTGTGCACAAATTCATGCTCTGGGCTTCTAGTAAAATATAATTCAGATGTATTGCGTTGCTGTCTTTCTATTTTGAATGGTTTTACAATGCTTCCCTGTTTCCTACCTTACACAAACATTAAACAAACAGGCACTTTGTTGAACACACCCATATTAAGCATTGTTCTCCACTGCTCCCTTTTCATTAGATTCAAAAGATGAAACATGCAACCTAAGGCAAGAAGGAAGGAGAAGATAAAAAAGTTCATCAGTGTGGGAACCATACCAGAGACACCGGATAGTCAAGGCCTTGTTTTTAAAATGCTGGATGGCCAAGGCCACTCTGAACATGGGAATCTTAATCAGAATGTCCAAGGACTACACAGCTATAAGGCCACAGCGATCTCACAGTACACAGTGCCCTTCTATAACCCAAATGGTTGATGTCACTGTTGGCAAGAGGCCTCTAAGTGGTATAATACATTACTGACCAACCAATGTGCTAGGAGTGCAGGAAAGGCTGGAAGAGGGGAGAGGCCAGAGAGGCAAGAGCGGAGCTCAGGTGCCGCTACTGTGTGAGGTGGTGTGTCTAGGGGCAGAGTGTGGCTGCTCAGATAATAACTGTGGGTACAGAGACTGATGCTGCTTTGTGGGAAGATGTATTTGTTCACCAGTCAGTGTGTGACTGCTTGTATGGGACTTTGCTATGAAGCACTGCTTTGTCTGATGGCTATATGGCCACTGGCTTCTGCAATAAAGACTCTTTCTTATATACCCACAGCTTCTCATGGCTTCTCCATCTACCACCTGGCGTCCAAGAAGGTCCAGCCCCTGGAAGAGGGGCTCGGACCCTACAGTTAGTGTAGTAGGGCAGGGTCAGGACCTATGCTCCCACACGTGGACCAGTGGGCAAGATGGCGCAGTGAGTGCTCTCACAAGTAGTGCTATGAGCAGGATTTAGATCCTGCCCTACCAGTTGGTGGAGTGGAGCAGAATTTGGAAGAATATGTGGACTCAGAGCAGCTGTGCTCTTGCTGCTCCGACAATCAGAAAACAGAATCGGGGACTGGATAATAAAAAGAAACATGTTAAATTGTTTTCCAGACCATTATGTGAGTTTGTTTTTTTAAACTTTGTTTGAACCCTGATTTTGGAAACTCTATTTCAATATGGTTAGTGGTTAAAAATAACAAATAAGAGATCAACCAAAGGACTTGTATGCATGCCTATAAGCATAACCAATGGACACAAGACACTGGGGGTTAAGGGAGGCCGGGGAAGGTCAAGGGGGAAAAAAAAAGGAGACATATGGACTACTCTTTGTAATATTTTAAGCAATAAAACAAAATAAAAAAAATAAATTTAACATGCAAAAAAAAAAGAATTGAGAATATTTCAACCTTAGCCCTTTCTTGACCCTCAACAATCAAAGATGTATTTGGCAATTTCACTTTATATATAGCAAACAAAAGTCTTGTCTGTGTCACAGGCCCAGCACATTTCTGCACCCACTGCCCGTCATTCTTGATATGTTAACATTTTACTCTTACTTGGCTGCACTCTGCTTGCTCACGCCCTTCTCCTCCAGGAGGCACAGCTCTCCTTCCCCCACCATCCCAACATCTGCTTATGTACCTGCGTTTTTGGTGAAATCTCTGATTCTCCCTAAATTAGGTACCTCTCTCTGAGTTCCCATTGCTGATTACCACCTTTCAAATGCAGAGTGTATAAAGTCAAATTGTAAGTCTTTGCCATTTTTCCTGCACTGCTCTGTGAATTTCTAAGCAGTGATCATGCAATCTAAACAGTGTGCCAGCACAGAAAAACGGCAGGCGAATAGTAGCCCCTGGATAAATACTACATAAGCAATTAACATAAAAGTACACACTATCAGTGAAATAGACAATCTTTACTTAAGTTATTATGTAGATAGTAGGATCCATTAGTTTGTTTAAAGTCCTTTTCTTTCTTTTAAAGATTCAAACAGGGAGCTGTTTTTTTAAATTGATATAAAATCTTTGCCTATCTTTGCTTCTCAATGGGTTAGACTACATCAAAGGAATTAGCCCAGGTTGTCTCTTAACCTTTAAATTTAAAGACAGAATTGGGATT